>NW_011494711.1:12081017-12086301 GCF_000754665.1 Bison bison bison
AAATCACTGCAGATGGTGACTGCAGCCATGAAATTAAAAGACGCTTACTCCTTGGATGGAAAGTTATGAGCAACCTAGACAGCATATTAAAAAGCAGAGACATTACTTTGCTAACAAAGGTCCATCTAGTCATGTCTATGGTTTTCCCAGTGGTCATGTATGGATGTGTGATTTGGACTGTGAAGAAAGCTGAGCACTGAAGAATTGATGCTTTTGAACTGTGGTGTTGGAGAAGACTCTTGAGAGTCCCTTGGACTGCAAGGAGATACAACCAGTCCATCCTAAAGGAGATCAGTCCTGGGTGTTCATTGGAAGGACTGATGCTGAAGCTGAAACTCCAATATTTTGGCCACCTCATGCAAATAGTTGATTCATTGGAAAAGATCCTGATGCTGGGAGGGATTGAGGGCAGGAGGAGAAGGGGACGACAGAGGATGAGATGGCTGGATGGCATCACTGACTCGATGGACATGAGTTTGGGTAACTCCAGGAGTTGGTGATGGACAGGGAAGCCTGGCATGCTGCAATTCATGGGATCGCAGAGTCAGACATGACGGAGTGACTGAACTGAACTGAACTGATGCTTCTATATTTTATACTTTCAATTGACAGAAAGTAAAACCAAGAGTTTCTACAAATAAATAAAAATTTTGAAATGTTTGGGATATTTTTAAGTCTCTTTTAAGTACACAGCTTTGTCTGCATCTGGCCTTCTGTACAAAAAATTCTCATGTGGACTTTTACTCTGGCTATTATTTTCCAGATGTGAGGAGTAACCAAACTAAATTATCGGGATCCTTGTTATTCAGTTTAGGTTTATACATATGTCTTAATTCTTCTTCAAACAACTGCCTGAATGTTGCTCAGTTCAGTGGCTCAGTCCTGTGTGACTCTTTGCAACCCCATGGACTACAGCATGCCAAACTTCTCTGCCCATCACCAACTCCCGGAGTTGCTCAAGCTCAAGTCCATTGATTCAGTGATGCCATCTAACCTTCTCAACCTCTGTTGTCCCCTTCTCCTCCTGCATTCAATATTTCCCAGCGTCAGGGTCTTTTCCTACAAGTCAGTTCATCATATCAGGAGGCCAGAGTATTAGAATTTCAGCATCAGTCCTTCCAATGAATATTCAGGACTGATTTCCTTTAGGATGGACAGGTTGGATCTCCTTGAATTCCAAGGGACTCTCAAGAGTCTTCTCCAATACCACAGTTCAAAAGCATCAATTCTTTGGTGCTCAGCTTTCTTTATAGTCCAACTCTCACATCCGTACATGACTACTGTATGGAATGTTCCTAGTTTTATACATATTAGCTATAAGAGGTGGGCATAAAAAAAAAAGAAGACAAAGGTTAAATTAGTGAATTTTGTTATTGATTACCTAAGTTTCTAAGTAAATGTTCAATTACCTTTCAAATTCATATCTAAAACTCTTTCAAATTGGTAATTAATTACAAAGCTCTTTGATTTTATAGTTTCGCATAAACTTGGGTGATTTCCACTACTCATTACTACCCATGTGTTTATGTTGATTGCATGTTCTACTTACCTTGTGTTCTTCACACATTTTGGTATTCATATTTATTATGTTACTGTGTGATATTTTATAATATTAGCAAATGTTTGCTATACTTTTGACATTACTTTTTATAGCCCTCTTACTTTTATGGAGCAGTGAAAGTTTAGGCTTTAAAAGAAGTAGTGCCTTTCTCATATGGTCAGACATATTTCTTCTTTATGATATGCTGATGTTTCTTCTTTTTCTATAATTCTCTATTATTACTTATTTTAAATGTTTTCTTATCATTTTGAAAAACTTAAATGCCCATTCTCCATTTGAAAATGTTCCAAAAGTACTACACCATGTAAATACATAAAACGATTACTATAAAAACATCAGCATAGTTTACAGCAATGTTTTACCTTAGAGACTACAAAGCTATATATATATATATATATATATATATATATATATATATATATGTTCCGAGTTGTTGGAATTAAGATGCATCTCAAACAATAGTTCAGTTCCTGTAAAAATAATAGAAATGTTTCATGAGCATTACATGTTTACCCATCAGAAATTCTTTTTGCAATTTCATATACAAGTATTTTAAGACCTTTTTGAAATAAATAATGCAAGTGAGTTAAAATAAGGTGTTCTCTTGATTTTTGAAAAAGCATTTACTGATGGTCTTAGTAGCTGCTGATGTGCGAGGGTTCTTCTAAATTTTAAAAGGCAACTAGAGAAAGTAAAATCTAGACACCAAAAAAAACAAGGATACAAACTTTTATTGAGAACAAGCAAACACAAAATTCTTTGTTTAAACTGTTAATAGGTAGATCGATAGAGTCTGATGTACATGCTGTGTCTTTAAAGGTAGCATTATATGAAGGGTAAGTTTTATATTGACTGAGAAATAGAGCTGTTATTACTTCCTGTTCACCCAGCATGTAAGGAAGATAAAAAGTCAGGCAAGAAATATCAGCATTTTCATAATAAATCGGTTCTCCCTGCTAACAGCTACCAGAGTCCTTCTTCCATCCCTGAACCTTGAATCCCAAAGGCAGTCAGCCTTCACATGGAGCTCCCAGTTTGTATTCTTAATGTGTCCCATATGCTTTTCAAATGTTGAAGACCCACCCACTACAGTTGGAACCAGACCTGTGTCTTTTCCTAAGTTAGAAAGAATCACAGAGCCACCTATCACTGTTATGCACTTCTGGTTCCTTCATTCTGGGCGATACAGAACATGGCAGCACAGGGCAATGAGCACTGATGCCAAATGATAGTTTCAATGCTCTGCAACTATGCTGCCTCCTCTGTGAGCATTAAGCATTTACTCATTGAACATACCCTGCAATAGTCTTGTTGACGAAATCTTTCATAGTTGGTTAATCATCTGATAAGATATCACAAAGCTAAAAGGGCCAGGGTTACTATATTTTGGAGCCCAATCAGAGATAGTTGATTGGCCACATCAAATGACCACAGACCACACACCTCACTCAAGTTCCACTGGAAGTTGCCACCTCTGCTGAAATAATTCAAAATACAGGCTCTGTTGATTGTAGGTTAACAATGGGTCCTGTCCTATGATGGATAATACAATACTGTGCTTTGAAGTTAAGTAGAAAATTATAGGGGTCACCAGTAATCCAAAAAAGAAAATAGGTTGTCCAGGTAAAAAGATTTAAAGGCACTAAATTAACAGATGACTGTCCTAGTGCATCAATCTTCTACTTAAATTTATCAATAAAGACCTGATCTTCCTGACTTTATTCTGAAAACTTACATTGTCAAGAATAAAATGTATAGATTCTATAGACTAAGCATGACAGACTTTGATATGGTCAGGCTATAAAGTATCTGCTTGAAAAAAACAAAAGGAAAAATTCAAAATTGAGTCTCATAAACACTTAATAATAGTGTATGATACTATGGAAACATATTATATGGCAACAGAGAATTAAAGAAAGTGCCTTTAGAATGTGTGGGATTTGTTACACATAAAGAAGCAAAAATCTGAGAAGGGCTAACCCAGGGCTTTTCACAAAATGAAAATAAGTAAACAAAGGGTTGAATAGTACAATGAAGACTGTATTACAGTCAGACAATAAGGAATTGTCTTTTTATTCCCAGGGCCAAAAAAATGTCTTTATCTGTGGTGACAGAAAGTTGAGGGTAATATATATAGAAGCATGAAATGAAAAATTATGGATCTAAGAATATAAATATAGATTCTCCCTTTTCATAAATATTCAGTACATTATTTGACACATTGGTTTGAGTGAAGCTTCACAAGCACAGTTTTAAGCATCTTGATTTGGGCTGAGGTCCAGTAAATTATATATTCCCAACAACCATCAGAGCTTTCTCACTAAAAATACACACTCACACTCTACTTTGAAAATATTCTAAGATAATTATTTCCATTTTCATAGTAACTAGTACAGTTATGACTAGAGTTGTCTCAGGTTTCTAAGGAAAGAAAATTATTCTGAGATTCTGTTAATAAGAGAAAGTGTAGTAATAGAGAGGGGTATTTTCTTAAAATTGTGCTAAAGCTGTCATTTTCATGTTTAATGACTTTAACTGTGCTAGACAAGATTTTGTTTTCAGTTTCAGAAATAAACTATCTGATATAACTCTTTAGTCAATTGCCCACAAATCTTCCAACCCCTCCTTCTAGCAATCTCACAATGGGTTTAATTCATCTTGAGAGCATAAAGCCAACATTTAGTAAACAGAATTTTCCTGACTGACAATTGCTCAGCCCCTCTAGTGAGAAAATTTAGTGAATGGTAACACCTAGGAAGGCAACCTATACAGAATTTCACTCCATAGATGCCAAGCAAAACAACTTAAAATCTGAAGGTAATAAGAAAGGCAAAGTATTTTGCAAAGTTTATTGCCGGAGTCTATAAAATCACATTTTAAATAAAGAGCGATTTGATACCAGACTTTCTATTCCCCTCAAGGTACAGGAAGAAAGACACAAAAAGAACTACATTTCATTTCAAATAGTACTCTTTCCTTTGATGACTACATTTCCCAGCATTGCTACTTTTAAAGCCAAACTTTTAAATGTTGGATTTCCCAGTGGTGCTTGCTGATTAGTGCTTAGCACATAAGGCTATATTAGTGAAGTTTTAAAAAACAAATGTCCGAGAACGAGCCTAAAGCTTTTTGATTTGAGATTATCAGACTGAATTTTTACTAGGGTTATTTCCACATTACTCTACAGTGAAACAGAGATTCAGCTTCCACTTCTTCAAAGGCAACAACTCAAATAAGGCAACAAAGATACACATCAGGAAAACCGAATTAGTTTTTGCTTTAGTGGGCATGAGAACGTCTCAATTCTAGTTAGTTTATCATAGACTCGAATTCATCGATTCTTTGCTTGGTGTTCCCCTTCCTGATTTTCCGGTAGGATATCGTATTGTATCTTGAATAAGCATTTCTGGAGAAATCACCCTTCTTCCCAAAGGTCGGCTGCTCATCAGGTGTGACAGGTTGGGAACTGGGGCTGCTCAGTGGGGAGTCCTCACTTGCATCACCTTCCTCTTTTAATTGAGTATCCTCTTCATTTTTTTTCTTAAATTCTATCACGCGAACTTCATCTTCATCATCTTTGCAATCATCATCATCATCGTTATTAATTTCTTCATCCCAAACCTCTTGCTCCTCATCCTGCTTAGAATGTGACAGGTCAACCTGGCTCGATTTCTGAAATCCTAACCATTCAATTTCAGTTGCCTGAAGAGCTGTGTTCTCCAG
>NW_011494711.1:12086401-12095155 GCF_000754665.1 Bison bison bison
GCTCCTCATCTTCTCTCTCCTCTAGAGGTTGTTCAGAAATCCTTTCCTTTTGTCTGCTTATTTCTTGGTTGCTGCTGCTCAAAGGAATCTTCTCCCACTGATGCCCTGTAGCAAAATCAATTGGTAGTTGATATGTGTAGAGATTTCAAAATACCCACATATTCTCCTGATTATATTACTGTACAACCATTTTCCAGCATATATTTTATGAGATATTATTCTGTGGGTTATTATTATGTTTTACACAATGGAACAGGCTACCCTATCAAATTATCTCAGAAAACACTGCATTAAACACAAATAAGCTTCCTCAGAATTTATCTGAACCTTTAAAATGCTAATGAATATTAGGATCCAGCAACCCAACCTCATTTTACTATGGAAATTTTTGTTATGGACGACTGTTGCAAGGTAGTCAAACCAGTCAGTCCTAAAGGAAATCAACCCTGTATATTCTTTGGAAGGACTGTTGCTAAAGCTGAAGCTCTAGTCTTTTGGCTACCTGATCCTAAGAACCAACTTATTGGAAAAGACCCCGGTGCCGGGAAAGATTGAAGGCAAAAGGAGAATGGAGTGGCAGAGGATGAGATGGTTAGATAGCATTATTGGCTCAGTGGACATGAATTCGAGCAAACTCGGGGAGATAATGGAGGACAGAGGAGCCTGGTGTGTCAGACACAACTTAGCAACTGAACAACAGCTAGCAACTGAACAACTATTTAGTGAGACTGGTATTCCATAAGACACACTTTTAAAAATCCTGTCTAGCTTATCATGACTGGGTATATGAACATGTTAAAAAACAAAAACAAAAAAACAACACAGGACCTATTTCCTAAACATACATGGATAGTCCTCAAAGAAAATTAGAAAAACATCTCCCAGTGAAAAAAGACTTCCTTCCAACAGTAAAAATAATGAAATAATGACTGCCAATGACTGGTCTCACTCAGAGTAGCAAATTCAGTATTTGCCACCATGCTTCTCAGAGTTGTCCTAAAATAGCAGGTGTAGAGAAGGAACAGGCAACCACAGATGGCCAAGAGACAGGTGCTGAGCTAATCAAGGCACCGAGTCCACCAAAGGACACACAGTGCAGTCTAGGATCTGCCACTGATTGCTAGCGAGTCAAGATTTAAAAATCTCATTGAGGTCATAACTAGCTAATGCTAGATTAGCCTACTATTTTAGACACGTCCTTAGTGGACAACTAATTAACTCAAGTGGTTTGGTACCATGTAGTGACTTTAAAAAGGCTCATTTAATTCACTGCAAATTTCACTTTTCAAACAGATCCTATCAGCATATCCTCAATAACATTTATTGAGCATGCAAAAACCAATTAATAAGGAGAGAGTAGAGACTGTTTTCAGAGCTTTCACCCCTAAAGGACTTTAGTGAGAAGCTTCAGCCTGCAGTGTGCCTGACTCAGGGTTGTGTTCACTACTCTCTTTCAACACCATTGTTGCTTATTTGCTAAGTCATGTCCGATTCCTTTACAACCCCATGGACTGTAGCCTGCCAGGCTCCTCTGTCCATGGGATTTCCCAGACAAAATACTAGAGTCTTTAAATAAAATGAGAGGCACTGTTTCTCTTTGCCTTTCTCCTCCACAGCTTCCTATTTTCACTGAAAGATGTTAACAAGTCCATTTCCATCAAAGATTTTTCATTCTCTTTTCATTTTATTTTCCCAACTACAATTGTAAAGTTACACAAACAGATAGAAGTGAAGATGGATCATCACTCCTCATTCCTTGTGCACAGCTCCTATAGGCCGCTGGTATCCAGTCAGTATTCTTTACATTATAAATACACATTATAATGTTTACTATAATCTTGTTTGGTTTTCTTTTTTTTTCGCAAGAACCGAAGAAACTGATCTTTTGTCTCTTATTCATGACTCGGGCATAGAGTTGTCATGCATGAAATTACTTCTGTCTTTAAAGTATAGTATTTTTCTCAGTATTTTTAACATTTTCCTATTTTTCAACCCAAGAGTATTCGCTCCAGAGACTTTTTAGCTGTTTGCCACTGTGAAAATAAAAGATACCAAAATGTGTCCTTCTAACCCTACAGCAGAAACATATGTTCCACCAAACACAAAAGGATTCATGCAGGGAAAAATTCACCCTGAGACTATCCACTTTTAAAAATCAAGACTGCTTTTATTCTTTATTTAAAGAAAATGAAAGATCTTAGACAACTATTGTCTCCAGCTGACCTTATGGTCAAAAATTTGAAAGGGACTCTAGATAAAAGTTGAGATCTCTGTCTTTGAGAGTTTGCTTGCTCATTGGCAGCAGAAGGGTTAGGGCAAGAGATTATTTAGTTCATCTCATAGAGTTTAGGTCTTAATAAATTAACTGTGATAGTGTAAGAACTTGACAATGACTGCTGCTTATGACATTATTCCTTGAGGGACTATACAGTGGACCACTGTATGCAGTCAGCAGACAGTCTGAGAGGTGTCCAGACAAGAAGGACAAACTCAGGAAACTGCCAACAACCTTGGCATCTACTATTTTATATGATGTTCTAATATTTCAATCAATAATTCTTCAGTGTTTTGCTTGCTAAGGTCCTAAATAAACTAAGTCACTTAGGTCTACCAAGCTGGTTTCAATTTTGAGATAAGATGTTTATGCCTGCAAGAGATGATATGAATAATTAATTAATAGATTTTTATCTTGCACTTTATTTGGAAATTATTTGAATGTGTTTCCTTAGAAGTCTGAAACGCTTTGTGTCTCTTAGACTCTTGAGCTTATTTGTAAAATAATATAATCATTTAAAAATCCATGTTCTTTTTACTCAGGCATTTTCTGAAAGGACACAATTAGAATTAACTTCATCACTCGGAAGATTTCTTTGACAAGAATTAGGTAACAATTTTGTACTTACATCAGAGGCCTAAGAATTTTCCTATAGATCAAATAAATTTATAAGATTATTTTAAACTGTATGCAATGGTAAACTTTTAGGATAAATCCATTTTTGAAACATCTACAATTTGCAAGGTGGCTGACACAGACTTGAAGACACTAAATCAAAAGGAAAGGTTGATACTGTTGACTAACTTATTAAGACACAGATGTCATATCATCAAGTCAAAGTGTGCCAAGCAATTATACAGATCCATGCAGTTTCAGTCTTAAAGAGTCTATAATGCTTTCTAAGGTAGAACCCACAGATAAGTCCAGACTGCCTTATCTGCCTAAAACAGCATGACTTCAAAATGACTTCTGGATTCCTTTTTTAATACCACACTCACACAACATCCCATGCAAAAACTGTCCTCCATATCCAGTCAAACAATTTCTGTGTACAAAATGGAAGTTCTTCTTACCTTCTCTCAATGCCATTTTATCAACAGCTGCTTCTTGGAGAGAAAGATCTGTGAGAGCCTTATGAACCACATAGAGCTTCTCTTCTGGTTTTTCTGGAGGGAAAAACCCCATAAGATAAATGTTTTAACATTTAAGTAGTTTAAGATAAATAAATTACCAATTTAGACTCTAATGAGGTATATTTTTTTGTGTGGTCACTAAAATAACTATTTCACTCTTCCAACTCATTTCTTCACTGAGTTCTTTACTTGTAAACATAATGCTAATCTTTTCTTTAATGTCTATATAAGGTATAGTACCATGAATTCTGATACTTTCAGGTAGATTTAGAAAGAAAAATTGAATTTACGAATTCCCTTTAACCAAATAATAATGGAGCTGCCCATATAATGATAAATAACAGAAGCTATCATTTAACAAACAATAATTTTCACAATAACTCTACAAATATCAGTACTATTATCTACCTCTTCTAAGGAGACAACTAAGGCTTCAGGAAGCCAGGAAAGTTGTCCAGGATGACAGAACTCTCAAATAAATGAGCTTGGATTTGACCCAAGGCAGAGGTTTAGTCCTTATGCTCTGAAGCCCCAACAGGATAAGGGGCCACATTTGGGCAAGGACAAGAGTGGAAGGATGTGCCATTTACTCCTTCATAACAGCTTATCCAAAGCCTCCTGAGTGAGTTCACAAATCAAATCAAAGCAAATTAGAGAGAAGGAAAATGCTTTACCTTTTAGAATCTTCTCATCCATGGACGAGCTGAGCAGTATGTCCTCTTGCAATTTTTCACTTTTCTCCTGATTTCTTTCTGTGGGTACATCCAGTCTAGGTTCTACCCTGCAGTGTGGTGGGGTGCCATCCACGTCACTGGCTCCTTCTGTGATTTTAGTAATCTTCTGTTGACCGTTTTCAGGGGGTGTATCCCCATTACACTCCACCTGACTGAATGTCACTGGTACGTCTGTCATAATGTACAGTTGAGTCCCACTTGGAGAGAGCTTTGGGGAAGATCCTGGACCCTTGATAAGTTCTCTTGCCTTCAAATCCAACTCCTACTCTAAAAACACAAATTATTTACTTTAGTGCATAATAACAAGCTTCTTTTCCTAAAGGTATCCAGATAGAGAGTAGAACAAAAGTAATAGAACTTGTCAGATTTGCACCAATCCATGAGCAAGAATCCAGCCAATCACCACCTTGTTTGTTGCTCAGCAGTTCCACTTGCAGAATTAATGGCAGTCTTTTGATTTACATAAGCAAACAATCCGAGGCAATCAGGCTTTTGTGTTGGCATGTAGAGGGGGACTTTCAGCTTGTCAGTCCCCCTCTGGGAACAGAGATTTTTGTCCCTTTTCATAATGGTCCTTTGTCATTTTCCTTGTAACAGGAGCCACAATTGTTCCACAGCTTTAATCCAGAGAGAATGACCACCTTGAGGCATATTAGTTCTGTGTAACCAGCTTAACATTTCCAAACAGATTTTGCTCAAGTAAAACCTCAGCTATTTTGTAAAGGACAATGGCATCATTTCTTATTTATTAAAGAATAAAAACAGCTTATCAAAAACCTGTAAATAAGGCAACTTTATTGTACATCGCTCTGGCTGCAGATTCCATAGTATGCTTTCAGAACCCACAGAAATAGACCTAAGAAAAAACAAACACAAATTCTGCCATTTTGCTAATATCAAAAATTTTACATTTCAGAGTAATTTATTTGGTCTATAGCTTCTTATTTTAGTTTATTCACTTCTATAATAGCTCAATTCATCCTGTAAAACCCTAGAATAATTGCCTCCATGAAATTTTCCCTTTCCGCAATCAGAATTACTTTCAATATCCCCTACTGATGTTGCATGATGCTTGTAAAATGATAAGATACCAACACTGTCTACCCTTGGGGGAAACAGGTGATTATATAAAACATCTGTCACTTACCACTCCTTCCTTCTTAAAGTAAGATATTAATTCTTTATTTGTATGTGGATTTCTTGTAGACAATCATCTGTTCTTATTTTTATTATTGTTTTAATTCCACCATGGTGCTTTATCTTTTAATTTTTACTGAAGAGTAGTTGATTTACAATGTTGTGTTAGTTTCTGCTGTACTGCAAAGTGAACCAATAGAAGTATATCCACTCTTTTTTTAGATTCTTTCCCCATATAGGCCATTACAGGATATTGAATAGAGTTTCAGGTGCTATACAGTAGGTCCTTATTAGTTATCTATTTTATATGTGAAAAGCCAGTTGCTCAGTCTTGTCCAACTCTTTGCAACCTCAGGGACTATAACAGGCCAGTCTCCTCTGTCCATGGAGTTCCTTCAGGCAAGAATACTGGAATGGGTTGCCATGCCCTCCTCCAGGAGATCTTCCCAACCCAGGGATCGAACCTGGATCTCCTGCATTGCAGGCAGATTCTTTACCTTCTGAGCCAACAGGGTTGCCTATTTTATATATGGCAGTGTATATATGTGAATCCCAATCTCCCAATTTTTCCCTTCCTGCTTTCCCTCCTGGTAACCATAAATTTGTTTTCTATGTCTGTAACTCTATTTCTGTTTCATAAATAAGTTCATTTGCACCATTTTTATGTTAATTCTTCTTTGTTGAATTTCATCTAGTGCAAAATAATTCCAGAGCCTTTGTTCATGCTGCGCCCTCAGCTTGGAATACCCTTCTGTTCCTCAAGGCCAAACCTCTAGCCTAATCGGCTGCTCTAAGTGCTCAACTCTCAGTTGAAATACTATTTCTTTAAAGTCACTTTTCCTGACCCACAGGATTAGAATGGGACTCCTGTTACACGTTATCTTGTCCTTCAGAATGCTCTTCACAGTTGTGATTAAATAAGTAATTGCACAATTATCTGCTTAATGTCTCTTTCACCAAGTAGAATCTGAGCTTTATCTGGACAGGGACCATGGTTAACTTCTTTACATGTGTCCCCAACATGTAGCATCTTCCTTGAAATAAGTAGGTATTCAACAAAGAAAAAAAATTACCATTGAGGAAATGAATAAATGCTACTCCCTAGAGGATACATTTTGGATCTTTTCTAAAGGGAAGAGGAACAGAGGTTAGAGGGTAATTGTGCATATATCACCTTTAAAACTGTGTCTAGGGCTAAGCCCATTAGGGTCTAC
Source organism: Bison bison bison (assembly GCF_000754665.1). Classification (NCBI taxonomy): domain Eukaryota; kingdom Metazoa; phylum Chordata; class Mammalia; order Artiodactyla; family Bovidae; genus Bison; species Bison bison. The sequence goes on from NW_011494711.1 coordinate 12,092,895, forward strand.
GTCAGTGATGACAAGTACAAGGCACTCTGGTCTCATCCCTTTCTCCCATATACTTGGCAGACATCTCTGAGATTCTAGAATTCTCTCCTTTGACATTTCCAGCTGCTCTCTGTTTAACACACTGATTATTTGTTTCTGTACAGGTGGAAAATAAATTTCCCTCTACCTGCTTCTGAAATCTTGTCTGAGATCAAGTAATTTATCAAATTAATCTATCTGTAATAAAAGATAGATTCATAAGAAAAGTGAATAGAGGTTTAAATATCTTGTTAAAAAGTAAATTGAGGCATTTAAAAAATTTTAAGAGGTTTTTCTGAGCAAAAATCAATTCTAAATGAGTAACGCTGAACTGGAAGTGGCTAGGAGCACTCCACAGGACAGGACATGTCGAGACTTTTACAGAGAAAAGGCAGAAGGGAAGTAAGGAAATTACTGATTGGTGGCTCAGATAGTAAATTATCTGCCTGCAATGCAGGAGACCTGGGTTCAATCCCCGGCTTGGGACAATCCTTTGGAGAAAGAATGGTTATCCACTCTAGTATTTTTTTTTTAATTGAAGGATAATTGCTTTACAGAATTTTGCTGTTTTCTGCCAAACCTCAACATGAATCAGCCATAGGTATACATATATCCCCTTCCTTTTGAAACTCCCTCCCATCTCCCTCCCCATTCCACCCCTCTAGGTTGATACAGAGCCCCTGCTTGAGTTTCCTGAGCCATATAGCAATTCCACGGACAGAGAAGACTGGCAGGCTACATTCCATGGGGTCGCAGAGTTGGACACAACTGAGCAACTAACACCTTCACACTTTCATAGCTTCAAACCTATTTGGCTATTTGTGACTGGTTGTCCTTAACATTTTGATCTTGTAAGCTTGAAGCATTTACATGCTTTTCCTTTGGTTTGCTTATGTAGGCCACCAGAAACTAGACCCACATTAGGCCAAGGGCCACCTTGTTTAATTACTTGAACAATGTATGTGCTGCGTGTGTAGCTCACCAGGTTCCTCTGTCCAGAGGATTTCCCAGGCAAGAATACTGCAGTGGATTACCAGTTCCTACTCCAGGGCATCTTCCCAACCCAGGGAAGGACCTGGTGTCTCTTGCATCTCCTACACTGGCTGTGGATTCTTTACCACTGTGCCACCTGGGAAGCCTTTTAACAATAATGCCTCATATGGGCTTCCCAGGTGCTTCAGTGGTAAAGAATCTGCCTGCCAATGCAGAGACACAGGAGACATGGGTTTGATCCTTGGTTTGGGAAGATCTCCTGGAGGAGGAAATGGCAACCCACTCCAGTATTCTTGCCTGGAGAATCCCATGGACAGAGAAGCCTGGTGGGCTCCTCTGGAGTCCATGGAGTCACAAAGAGTCAGACAGGACTGAGCACACATGCATGATGATCATGAAGACATATGGGAGACCCAGGGAAACCGAGTAACTCCCTAAGGTGACATAAATCACTCCTTAATTGCCATCTCCAGCTGAAATCAAAAGAGAGAAAGGTGTGTGCCAGGGGTGGAACAGGGAGCCCAGTTTGAGGTTTCCAGGAAAGGCACAGTAAAAAGGGATATGGTTTGTTGTGCAGATTTAAGTGGCTGCCGTCTCCATTGACAAAGAGTCTGTTGTGATTTAGAGCCATTCTTCTCTTCCTGGTATAGAGACACCTTTACAAAGGGAGATCCTCTTTATAAGTGTCAATTTCCCTTACAAAAGATAACATTCTATTTTCTGAGCTTCTCCAGTGTCTGCTACTTCTTAAAAATAATTAGCTCAAAATAATCCTTATGTCAAAGAGACATATTTTGGGATGGCATATTCTAATGTTCTTCATTTGTTTGTTTTTAATATTTTTATTTACAAACTTTCACATAGCATTTATTATATGTCGGGCACTGTTCAACTGCTTCAAAAATAATAACACATTTGATCTTCAAAACAGCTCTGTAAGGAAGGTGCTATTATTAGCCTCATTATGCAGAATAGAAAAATTCAGCACAGAGAGATTAAGAAACTTGCTCAAGATCACACAGCTCAAGAAAACCTACTGTTGAGAGTTTGGAACTTAGATGAAGCTGAGAACCATCCCTGGTCTGGGTGCTGATGTTTCCTTGGGCCCACTTAGGGCTCCACCCCTGGGCCCCACCAACCTGATGAATTAACTGCCAAGGCTGCAGAAGCAGCTCTAGCCTGCAAAGGGCAACAGACGACCTGAAGTAGTATCAAGATCTTCCTGAGACAGACACCCAGGAGCTGAGGAT
>NW_011494711.1:12095255-12109054 GCF_000754665.1 Bison bison bison
GATAGGGTTGGGAGGATCAGGGCGTTTTCTCCCACCATGTATGACAGAGCTATTCTCTTAATTCAAGAATCAGAGTCCAGAGCTTCAGGACCAGGTTTGTCCACCCTCACTAATTTAGAACAGTCCAGGATCTAGGGCAAGAAGAAAATGCTAGGGGAATCAGATGAGGGGATGCAGAGATTAAGACCAATGCTAGGAATATTCAGGTTCATATTAGATTGTGAGATCCTGAAGGGCAGTACTAATTCAACCGAATTCCCAGCAGTAAACAGAGAAATAAAGAATTGCTCACATTAGCCATAAAGTCCTATCTCCAACGTCTGTCAGTTCCGAGACTGCTAAGCACTTTAGTTCAGGGACACAGCAGATTTTGGTCTCTCTCTCTCTTACTCTTAGACTTCAATGATCCTGTAACAACTTGCAACTTATAGTTTAGTTTTTATGGGGATTAAAATTTAGGGGCCAAGGATTATGTATTTTCTAAACCTTGTGTTTAATTCTTCTGGCATTAGAATTATTTTAGATTTATAAATATAAAAAAATGATCTAGAGTTCTATCAGCCTCAGCTAACCAGTGTGTTCACCTCTATAAAACAGAAGCTAAAATGTTTGGTAACGTGTAAGTTTTCCTACAAGAAGATGGCAACAGAAGAAACATTTAGCTCCAAGATAAATCTAACTACCAAATAAAATATAGAGTATTTTATACAAGACGCATGCTGTCACCACTGTTTGTAACAACCTATGATTTTTAAAGTGTGTTAGAATTTGCATTAAGGATTCTCAATTCAAATACTATTACATAATCTTCACTGCATGAAACATAACTTTTTAATTTTTTTGAAAAGTCAAATGTTTTTATTAGTGTCATTTCCAAGTATTTTAACTGACTTACCTCTCTTTCCCCTTTAAGCCTAGTATATCCAACATTGCTTTATTAGTTTGTGCATATATTGTAATAAGTAAAATCTGCTTGGTCTAGGCCACAGCTGAACAGATTATAACTACAAACTAGTGAAGAAAAATAAATTCACTTCAGTCAGAATATAGTATGACATGTCAAGCCTCAATTAACATCAATATACCAATTTGACAGCTGATCTAATAATCAGAAAAGTATATTTTTGTTTCAAGTATTTGTGAGATTTTTTCCATGTACACTTTTTTCCATAATGCTTTTCAAAAATAAGTCTATATGGTTTTTCCAAAAAGGTGTATAAAAGATACTTTTCCAGTATGTTAGTCAGAACAAAGTCTAAAGCAATTCTGTATACTTCATAGTGCAAAATCACCTATTTTGAGTTTAAAAATATGGTCAAATTATCTTTTGCATTTGTATTTTTTTCCTTAGAAGGGAGACTCTGGAAAACATATGTAAACATGACTTTTTAAAAGAGAATTTACTGGAGTATTTTTTTCTTTACTTATTCTTAGTAAAGGATGTCATATAAATGTAACCATTCTGAAATATTTAATGAAATATGATAATGAAAGAATCTTCACATGGGAATGTAAAAAGTATCAAAATTACATTATGTAAATACCCACATTTCACTTGTCAAATGCCAAATGATTAATGTTAAGGCTATATTAGGTCCAGCTAAGGAGGTAGAATAACCTAATTTGGTTCACTTAAGGGACCAATATTCCAAATTGAAGGGACAACCCAGCTAACGTGAACTGTTATGGAAGTACAAAGTAGCATAACATCATAAAATCAATCAGTAATCACATATCTCACTTCAAAAAACAATTGTCTACTACCTAGCATAAATTAGATTAAGCTGACTATCTTGAGCCATCTTCATGTGAAGATGCCATCTTCAGCTACTGTGAAGCATCAGCCATTTATTCGGGCAATCCAAAAAACGTGGAACTCAGCAGTGGCCACAGGACTGGAAAAGATCAGTTTTCATTCCAATACCAAAAAAAGGCAATGTCAAAGAATGCTCAAACTACCACACAATTGCACTCATCTCACACGCTAGTAAAGTAATGCTCAAAATTCTCCAAGCCAGGCTTCAGCAATATGTGAACCGTGAACTTCCTGATGTTCAAGCTGGTTTTAGAAAAGGCAGAGAAACCAGAGATCAAATTGCCAGCATCCACTGGATCATCGAAAAAGCAAGAGAGTTCCAGAAAAAACATCTATTTCAGCTTTATTGACTATGCCAAAGCCTTTGACTGTGTGGATCACAATAAACTCTGGAAAATTCTTTAAGAGATGGGAATACCAGACCACCTGATCTGCCTCTTGAGAAATTTCTATACAGGTCAGGAAGCAACAGTTAGAACTGGACATGGAACAACAGACTGGTTCCAAATAGGAAAAGGAATATGTCAAGGCTGTATATTGTCACCCTGCTTATTTAACTTATATGCAGAGCACATCATGAGAAACACTGGGCTGGAAGAAGCGCAAGCTGGAGTCAAGATTGCCAGGAGAAATATCAATAACCTCAGATATGCAGATGACACCACCCTTATGGCAGAAAGTGAAGAGGAACTAAAGAGCCTCTTGATGAAAGTGCAAAAGGAGAGTGAAAAAGTTGGCTTAAAGCTCAACATTCAGAAAAGAAAGATCATGGCATCTGGTCCCATCACTCATGGGAAATAGATGGGGAAACAGTGGAAACAGTGTCAGTCTTTATTTTTCTGGGCTCCAAAATCACTGCAGATGGTGACTTCAGCCATGAAATTAAAAGATGCTTACTCCTTGGAAGAAAAGTTATGACCAACCTAGATAGCATTTTGAAAAGCAGAGACATTACTTTGCCAACAAAGGTCTGTCTAGTCAAGGCTATGGTTTTTCCAGTGGTCATGTATGGATGTGAGAGTTGGACTGTGAAGAAAGCTGAGCGCCGAAGAATTGATGCTTTTGTACTGTGGTGTCGGAGAAGACTCTTGAGAGTCCCTTGGACTGCAAGGAGATCCAACCAGTCCATTCTAAAGGAGATCAGTTCTGGGTGTTCTTTGGAAGGACTGATGCTAAAGCTGAAACTCCAGTACTTTGGCCACCTTATACGAAGAGTTGATTAATTGGAAAAGACTCTGATGCTGGGAGGGATTGGGGGCAGGAGGAGAAGGGGACGACAGAGGATGAGATGGCTGGATGGCATCACTGACTCAATGGACATGAGTCTGAGTGAACTCCAGGAGATGATGACGGACAGGGAGGCATGGCATGCTGTGATTCATGGGGTCGCAGAGAGTTGGACACGACTGAGCGACTGAATGGAAGGTCTTATAGTAAAGGATGGTGACTTCCAGGCAGCCAATAGTGAAATCATGGGTGATACTTGAGATTTAAGAATTTAAAGTAACAAAATATGAAAATTCAACTGTGTCTAAGAGCATGTTTTCCAGTCTTGGTCGTGGGTCAAGTTGGAAGGGGATGGTTAACTATCAAAGTCTTTTTTATATCCCAGGAAAGATACATATCTTTGCAGCCATAGAATCTGGGGCTGGTTTTCCCAGTGAGTCACTGTTTATCATTTTTTTTTAAGTACCGGAAGAAACAGGCTAGGAATTTGGTGAGGATTAGAGGAGTATATCCCTGAACAAAGAAGCCACAAAGTAAATCCCTGTGACCAAGGCAGGCAGGGTGGGGGTGAGGAGGGAGAGCCCAAACCAAGAATTATAAATAAGGAGGCTTCCTTGGTGGCTCAGATGGTAAAGAATCCACCTGCAACTCAGGATACCTGGGTTTAATCCCTGAGTTAGGAAGATTCCCTGGAGGAGGGCATGGCAACCCACTTCAATACTCTGGCCTGGAGAGTCCCCATGGACAGCAGAGCTTGGTGGGTTACAGTCCATGGGGTCACAAACAGTCAGACATGACTGAGTGACTATACACAGCACAGCACTGAAATAAAGGGCCAGTGAGCATTATCATCAGCGACCCCTGTAGTGATCAAGAAGATGGACTCTGGGCATCAAATGACCTGGAATGAAATCCTAGCTCTGCTGTTTTGTAATCCTGAGCAGGTGTACAAATCATGCATGTTCAGGTTGCGGATTTCAGAAATTCAATTCAAAGAATCTTCAACTTTGTGAATTTAGCAGACCATTTCATTAGAAAGTCCAGAATTGGCTTTGTACTGATACTTGTTTCAGTCTGAAGATTTAAACAATGTCACAGGTAACTTTTCTCTCTCCTTTCCAAGGAAGAGGTGACTATTAGGAGGTATTTAGGTGAAATTTTTTTTAGGTCCCATAAGATCTCCAGCCAAGTGCAATAGGATGGATGATGACCACCCCTCACTAGTGTCCAAGCCCTAATTCCCATACTCTGTGAATTGTTGCCTTACAGGGTGAAAGGGACTTTGCAGAGGTGATTAAATTAAGGATCTTGAGGTAAGGAAATCATCCTGGATTATCAGATTGAATCCAATATAATAATCACAAGAGTCCTCCTAAAAGGGAGGCAATGTTGGATGACACAGGCTTAGGGGCTTCCCAGGTGGCACTGTTGGTAAAGAACCCACCTACAAATGCAGGTGACATAAGAGATGTGGGTTCAATCCCTGGGTCAGGAAGATCTTCTGAAGGAGGGCCTGGCAACTCACTCCAGTATTCTGGCCTGGAAAATCCCATGGACAGAGGAGCCTGAAGAGCTATAGTCTATAGGGTTGCAAAGAGTCAGACACAACTGAAGCAACTTAGCACACAAACAGAAAAAGGTGACAGGAAAGCAAAAGGCTAGAGTTATAAAAGGAAGAGATCCTGAGCTAAGAAACATGGATAGTCTCTTAAGGCTGAAATGGGCAGGGAAATGGAATACAAAGCCTTGCAAGGAAAACAACCCTTGATTTAGACTTCCAACATCCAGAACCAAAAGAGAATAAATGTGTACTGTTTTTAGCTATTACATCTGTGATAATTTGTTACAGCCACAATAAGAAGCTAATACATGGAGCTTCTTCTTTCTCTGCCTTTATTTTCATTGACTGAAATGAAAAATTGAGCAGAAAATTCATCTTTTCCAACTATTCATGGGATATATATTTTTGAATCTCAATTACCTTGGATTACTTCATACTGGCTGAAAAAGACCTCTCATATTCTCATAATAAGATTGTGTTTTCTTCTCTCTCATCTGCCCATCAGTACAGATTTTGTTGTTGTTGTTTTTTTAAGAAGTTTTCTAAGAACTATCAGAAAATACAAACTCCCCAAGCATCCTGCTATTTTTCTATCAAGTCTCTTAAAATTCAATCTTTAGTAGGAAATAGTCTGAATCAAGATTCGAGGGGAACAATTTAAAGTGATGATGGTCAGTTGCCCAATCAGGACTGAGAGAATTCTCATTGCTTCTCATCACTGCTAGTGATCCAATCCCACATCTTAAGGTCTATAATCTGCCTTTCACTCTTTGTGTCCATTTCTTTGATATATAATGTTTCACTGGCAGAAAGTGAAAGAGATTCAGTTGAAGACAAATTCCACAGAAAGAATTATTCTAGCTTCTGGAAATATTCTCTCTCTCTGTTTTTTATTGTTCTGCTTTCCTCTTATTCTTCAGGTAAATACTCCCTCAGTTCAGTTCAGTCGCTCAGTCACGTCCGACTCTTTGCGACCCCGTGAATTGCAGCACGCCAGGCCTCCCTGTCCATCACCAACTCCTGGAGTTCACTCAGACTCATGTCCATCCAGTCAGTGATGCCATCCAGCCATCTCATCTTCTGTCATCCCCTTCTCTTCCTGTCCCCAATCCCTCCCATCATCAGGGTCTTTTTCGATGAGTTAACTCTTCGCATGAGGTGGCCAAAGTATTGGAGTTTCAGCTTTAGCATCAGTCCTTCCAATGAACACCTAGGACTGATCTCCTTTAGGATGGACTGGTTTGATCTCCTTGCTGTCGAAGGGACTCTCAAGAGTCTTCTCCAACACCACAGTTCAAAAACATCAATTCTTCGGCACTCAGCTTTCTTCACAGTCCAACACTCACATCCATACATGACCACTGGAAAGACCATAGCCTTGACTAGATGGACCTTTGTTGGCAAAGTAATGTCTCTTCTTTTTAATATGCTATATAGGTTGGTCATAATTTTCCTTCCAAGGAGTAAGCATCTTTTAATTTCATGGCTGCAATCACAATCTGTAGTGATTTTGGAGCCAAAAAAAATAAAGTCTGGCACTGTTTCCACTGTTTCCCCATCTATTTCCCATGAAGTGATGGGACCAGATGCCATGATCTTAGTTTTCTGAATGTTGAGCCTTCATAACAAATATTTCCCTGGCCACCATAAGCTTGCATTATCAAGATAAATATTCATGTAAAACAAGGGAGCACTTCTTTCCCATAATTCCAGCTCAAGTCCCTGGGATAGCCCTCACTGGGTTACTTTGGGATATAGGTTAATTCCTGAGCCAATTGTTGTAACTTGGGGATAGAATCCTCCAATGGGCCATGTCTGGGTCAGGGGTCCACTCTTGAGCAGAAAAATTGGTAAAAATGAGAAGGACTATAGAACAAACAAAAGCCAGACACTAGCAGATGCCTACCTTTTGAAGAGATTCCAATCTTTCATCAGTAGAAGATAGATTCTAATAAAATGTTCATCCTAGAATTATAAAAACTAAACAAGTTAATTCAGTGAAACTGTTTAGCACAGTGTGGCATAGTAGATATTCATTCATTTTTTTTTTACTGTTTTACTGTTAGTTAATGTGCTATTATTATGACTGCTAACCTTGTAGCTTTGGAAAAGCCACTTAACATACCTGAGCCTATTCCCTCGTATTAATAGGACTGATGACACATTCCTTGTCAGATGGCAATAAAAAGCAAGTTAATGTGTACAAGGTGCCTAGCACAAGGCAGGCACATGAGAGAGAATCATGAAGAGGAGATGCTATTTTTATTGTTATCTGAGAAAGAAGGCCGATCTTACCTACACATGCACAGATTTTTTTACAAACCAAACTCTGAAATTTGACTTTGGAGATAGGTACCATTAGGTGATTGAAAGGCTCCTTTTCACTCAGGAAGCAATGCAGGGGCTGCTCCTGAGGCTGCCACACATACGTCCATTTAGATCTAATGTAGCTTCAGTCCTGTCCCTTCCTGTAGTCCCTGGGAAAGCTTCAGCCATCAACACCCTTTAAAATGACTTGTTGGGGGCCGGGGGGAGGGGTCATTTCAAACAGTAGTGGTTTCTGTTCCACATAATAATACACACCTCTATGAGTACCATGGCTTCATCCTTTCTGCCTTAAATTGGGGTTAGTGTGTGAGCCACTATGGCCAATACAAATACCCCAGCACACTGACTTGGTGAAAACTGGCCCTAAAGTGTATGAAATACTAGGTGACTATGAAAACCTTGATCCTGAGATCTCTCTCTCTCACACCTGTCCTTGCACTAGAAAATGAATTATGTTTGAGACTTGGAGAGCAATCACACAAGGTGATGAAGGGGAAGCCCCATGAAATGAAATCATTTCACTCTACTGGCCTGTTCTAAGAGTATTCTCTCCTAGATAATGAAGAAGTGTCCCCAGTGAGCTGGGCTCTTGAGAGCTTTTAGCCAGGCAATTATAATACTGTCTTACTTACAATGGGATTTTTTATGCACTTTAATGGAAAGAATGGTTTCTCTATTCAATTTCTCTATTTATATATACTCCATATATGTTAGAGGGATAGAAAAGTAATTTGTGCAGGTGTGTATAAAACCACAGAAAGAGAACTTTAACTGTAGAGGCACACACATTCTTTGGTAGTTGGAAATCATTTTATCATCCTCCTGGGGAAGCAAAGCTGTATGAAGCTCATATTACTGTCAGCAGCATCCCTCCTGAACTATTTTGAATGTCACTAGGACTTTAAGGCAGCATGTCGTTTTTTTTTGTTTTTTTGTTTTTTTTTTTTTTCAGAGAAGAAAGGCAACAAAATAATTAAGCACATTTTTTCTTCAGGAAAAATAAAAACAAGTCATCTCTGTTTTTTGTACCAAGGTGCTATGATGTGACCACGAAAAAATATAATTTCTCCTAAAATGCCACTGGTCATTTAGCTCAGAAGACTCTATCTCAGGGTAAGCAGGAAAAATTCACACACTCTCAATGAGTGAAATGTGTCTGCAGAGAGATTAGAATTTCTTATAAAGCCTTGTGCTGAATCCAGATGAGGATCATCAGACAGCTGTGAAGATTCTCCTGACCTTTAGGTGAGGAGAACAATAATTTGAAAGCTCTGTTTAGTGATTAGTACATTTACCCCTTAAAACTTGAAGTCAAAAGGGAAATGCACTTCAGGAACCATACATGGGAGAACAGACACTCACTCTACAGGATCTACACAACCAAGTGTTGTGGGCCATTGTAATTGTCTTCTAACTGGTCCCCAACTCCAGTTTTCAATCCTGTCTCCCACCTCCAAATGATAATACAGTAAATCCCAAGTACATTATCTGATTCATAGTAGAGGAGCAATAAAAACATGATTTAAACAATTTTCTCTTTTCCATAATCACACACAGGGAAACTCAGCTTTTGCTCATTGTTGCAGTGCATGTCATATGCAGTACCAGTTCCTTGTAAAATAACACCACAACTTTTCGGATTAACCACCCCAGATTGTTGTTGTTTAGTTGCTAAGTCATGTCCAACTCTTCGAAAGTCCATAGACTCTACCTGCCAAGGTCTTCTGTCCGTGGAATTTCCCAGACAAGAACACTGGAGTGGGTTGCCATTTCCTTCTCCAAGGGATCTTACCGACCCAGGGATCAAACCCGCATGCCCTGCATTGACTGGTGGATTCTTTACCACAGAGCCACCAGGGAAGTCCCACCCAGATTGTCCCTTTTTTTTTTTCTACACTTGCGAAAGAAAAGTATTCCATGTTACCAAATGTGATTCCCATTTCCATTCTTAGCTTATTCTTTCCCCCATGCCTGGAACTTTTAGAACTTCAGAACATCTGCAGAATGCCTATCTCATGGAATTTTTGAGAAGATTAAATCATGTAACAAAATACATGTGGATCACCCAGTACAGTGCTTGACATACAGTGAGAGCTGAATAATAGCAACAATGCTACTTATTAATAATAAGTTGTCAGATCCTTGCGCACCACCTGGTTCGTGGTCTATGTTATATACACAAGATTTGAGTTGGCAATAGAAGTTTCTGGCATTAGAATGTCACAGTAAAAATTCATTTTAATATATCTCTGATCCCCTTTTTGTCTTTATTTTATAAATCTTTTTTTATCTATTTAAATTAGGTATTAGGGGTTCCCAGGTAGCTCAGTGGTAAAGAATCTGCCTACCAGTGCAGGAGACAAGAGTTTGATCCCTGAGTTGGGAAGATCTCCTGTAGGAGGAAATGGCAACCCACTCCAGTATTCTTGCTTGGGAAATCCCATGGACAGAGGAGTCTGGCGGGCTACAGTCCATAGGGTTGCAAAAGAGTTGACACGACTTAATGACTAAATAACAACAATTAGGGATGCAGGAGCTGGGTTTTCTGAGTCTGGTTTTCTAGTGTCAGATTGAAGTGTTGCTTTAGAAGATGCCACCTACTGGCAAACAGGCAGAGTTCAAGTGAAAATGAAAAGCTCAATGGTGCCACAAAAAACTGTTTCCTAAGCGTTCTGGTCTTCACGCTCCTGGCTGTTCACTGGACAGAACCTCTCAGTAAAATACACATTGGCTAATATAGTCTTCACATAGAGAGTTTTATAGGTCAGCTCTGACTAGTTTGTGGGTAAATATTTTGGGTCAGATATCCCAGAGCAGAAAGCATCAACAAAGGAAGAGCATGTAATTAGACAGGATGTGACTGGTTTGAACTTTTTAGGAACCCTAGATTCTAGCCAAGTAGACAGACCCCCACCCAATCCCTCAGTGTGCCTCCTCACCAGTAGCTCTTGGGAAAATCATTTAACCCATGACAGTCACAATTCTGATCTGAAAAACTAAGATCGTGATAGAATGTGCTCTCGGAGGCCTCGTGCAAGGGTTTAATAAGATCCTATCCAGAGATCTCAGTGACTAGTATCTAATACATGCTCTCAAAACAGACCTATTGCTGTGATTAAGGGAGAAAAAAAAAAAAAAAAAGGCTTTACTTCTTTCACTTTACAATATCCCAATGTTGAATTCCCATTATTAACATTTTTCAGCCTGGCGTTCATGGGTAGACTTGCAACAATCTTTACACTTGTCTGCCTTTTTAATGAAAAAAAAAAAAAATGAACTGTCTAATAAAACCAATACATCCTCACTAAAAGTCAAGGTTCAGAAAGACTAAAGGGGTGGAAAAGTTCTAGCAACCTCTATAGAAGGCAGGTTTTGAGGGAAAGAGCTAATGTAAACTTAAAAGCCTAAAGATTTTACTATCTACAGTAAGAGACATAATCTAATGGGGAATGTCTCCCAGGCTATGTTCTCAGGAGACTATGGCTGAGAATAAAATTCATGCCTGAGGCTGGCTTTTGCAACCAATTTTAAGAAGGAACTTACCACTTTTCCCATCCCAAATCCTGAGAGAGAAATAAAAATTGAGTAAGAAAATGACAGGACTCAGAACTCATAGTTATCCTTAAGGGGAAACTAGAAGACATTCAACAGTGATTTGTTTTCTTTCTGTCTAATCACTCAGTCTCTGCACACAGGCTTTTGGATAATAAAAGTATGTGTATAGATAGAGAGTTCCAGTGTTCACAGTCTTCTACAATCATTCATTTGATATGAATGAACCAAATCATTTCAGGCCGAGCCCAGTGAGGAGCTTTTTAAAGACAGTGTTGGCAGTCCAGGACCGTAGGTGTCTTGTCGCTCTCTTGATGTGGGCTCCGAGCACCTGAGGGTGAGCCAGGATTGTCCCTTTGCATTACAAAAAAACTAGTGCAATGCCTGCCACCAAGGACCTACGTCATAAATGCTAGTAAAATGAAAAAACAGAGTATCTTACCCAACCCATTCCATTTATAGAGGAAAAGCTCAAAGCTCCTAGAAGTGGACAGCTTCATGAAGCAGAAGTTAGGACATAAAGAGAGGCAAAAGAGCCAGGCAAGTAGCCAAGCTTTAGACAAGCTTCTTAAAAATAAGCTGAACTCAGTTAGGTTTGAGTTGCTGTGTATACCCTGATGATGGTACACCTCTGTTTTTATTTGTCTCTCTTTGGTTAGTAGCCTTCAGGAGTAAAGAAGTTTTCAACTTGTAGTCAAACTTAGCAGCAGCTTATCTCACTAGTTAAGCTATGCAGTTCTCTGCTCTCATTTTATTTGGGGGTTAAAGAGGGGAATAAACTTGACATAATGTATGTAAGTAATTCACAGAAATGGAAGAATTACCACTGACACTCCTGCCTCTTGGTCAGAGAATCAAAGTGACTCAGGGACGAAGGAATCCTTGAGTTGAACATTTAACACTGACTGTCCAATAGTTGAATTTCCTTTTACAGCACCCACTCAAATCACTTGACTATTCTATTTATGAATATCTTTAAATCATGGAGAATTCAGCACTTCATGAAGGCAGCCATGCTTAAACTGATCTGAGTTCTGAAAACATATCCCTGTGTGGAGATGAACTTTCATGCCCTAAAGCTTTCACACATCAATTGTGCTTGATTGAACTCTTTGGAGCCACCCAGAAAAGTCTAGTCTGTCTTCCACCTGACAACCTTTCAGATATTTGAAGACAGCTTTCATGCCCGCCCCCATCACCTAAGTCTTCCCTTTTCTGGAATAAACTTCTCTGGTTCCTTTGGCTGTTCATCATGTAACCTTGTACTGAGCAGCTTTACACGGTCAAACATTCTTCCCTGAACATACTGCTGTATGCTATGTACAGGGCTGACAAGGGTCAGATACAACAAGTATAGATACACTGTCAACTAAAATATTAAAATAGTTTCATTATAATCAATAAAAAGCCATTGTTCTAAATCTCTCCCTTAGTATTCACCACCACACATCACCTGGCTCCCTCCTGATACTGGCATGACCAATATCCAAGGGCTGTTCCTAGAGCAATGTGTTGGTTAGTAAATGACTAAATCATATCAGTTGCTAGATGTTCTACATATGACCTATTTCTAAGTGTCTTTTTCAAGGTAATGGCCAAATTTAAAAAAAAAAGTAACTTAAAGGAAACTTAAAGGACTTCACAGGTGTCTCAGTGGTAAAGAATCCACCTGCCAATGCAGGAGACTCAGGTTCAATCCCTGGGTCAGGAAGGTCTTCTAGAGGAGGAAATAGGAGCACACTCCAGTATTCTTGCCTGGACAATCCCATGGACAGAGGAGTCTGGCAGGATATAGTCCATGGTGTTGCACAGAGTTGGACATGACTGAGCACACACAAAGAAACTTCCAATGTTTATTAAGAACTTCTTATGTGCTCAGCAATAATGGCAAGCATTTTCAAACATTCAGTCAGTTCAGTTCAGTTCAGTTGCTCAGTCGTGTCCGACTCTTTGCAACCCCATGAATCACAGCATGCCAGGCCTCCCTGTCCATCACCAACTCCCAGAGTTGACTCAAACTCATGTCCATTGAGTCGGTGATGCCATCGAGCCATCTCACCTTCTGTTGTCCCCTTCTCCTCCCTGCCCCAATCCCTCCCAGCATCAGAGTCTTTTCCAATGAGTCAACTCTTCCCATGAGGTGGCCAAAGTACTGGAGTTTCAGCTTTAGCATCATTCCTTCCAAAGAACACCCAGGGGTGAGCTCCTTTAGAATGAACTGGTTGGATCTCCTTGCAGTCCAAGGGACTCTCAAGAGTCTTCTCCAACACCACAGTTCAAAAGCATCAACTCTTCGGTGCTCAGCTCTCTTCACAGTCCAACTCTCACATCCATACATGACCACTGGAAAAACCATAGCCTTGACTAGACGGACCTTTGTTGGCAAAGTAATGTCTCTGCTTTTTAATATGCTATCTAGGTTGGTCATAACTTTTCTTCCAAGGAGTAAGCGTCTTTTAATTTCATGGCTGCAGTCACCACCTGCAGCAATTTTGGAGCCCAAGAAAATAAAGTCTGACACTGTTTCCACTGTTTCCCCATCTATTTCCCATGAAGTGATGGGACCGGATGCCATGATCTTCGTTTTCTGAATGTTGAGCTTTAAGCCAACTTTTTCACTCTCCTCTTTCACTTTCATCAAGAGGCTTTTTAGTTACTCTTCACTTTCTGCCGTAAGGGTGGTATCATCTGCATATCTGAGGTTATTGATATTTCTTCCGGCAATCTTGATTCCAGCTTGTGTTTCTTTCAGCCCAGCATTTCTCATAACGTACTCCGCACAGAAGTTAAATAAGCAGGGTGACAGTATACAGCCTTGACGTACTCCTTTTCCTATTTGGAACCAGTCTGTTGTTCCATGTCCAGTTCTAACTGTTGCTTCCTGACTTGCATATAGGTTTTTCAAGAGGCAGGTCAGGTGGTCTGGTATTCCCATCTCTTAAAGAATTTTTCAGAGTTTATTGTGATCCACACAGTCAAAGGCTTTGGCATAGTCAATAAAGCAGAAATAGATGTTTTTCTGGAACTCTCTTGCTTTTTCGATTGCCAGGAAAATGCACTGGTCATAACAAACACCCTCTTCCAACAACACAAGGGAAGACTCTATACATGGACATCACCAGATGGTCAACACTGGAATCAGATTGATTATATTCTTTGCAGCTAAAGATGGAGAAGCTCTATACAGTCAGCAAAAAACAAGACCAGGAGCTGACTGTGGCTCAGATCATGAACTACTTATTGCAAAATTCAGACTTAAATTGAAGAAAGTAGGGAAAACCACTAGATCATTCAGATATGACCTAAATCAAATCC
>NW_011494711.1:12109154-12112210 GCF_000754665.1 Bison bison bison
AGATGTTGGCAATTTGATCTCTGGTTCCTCTGCCTTTTCTAAAACCAGCTTGAACATCTGGAACTTCACGGTTCACATATTGCTGAAGCCTGGCTTGGAGAATTTTGAGCACTACTTTACTAGCGTGTGAGATTAGTTCAATTGTGTGGTAGTTTGAGCATTCTTTGGCCTTGCCTTTCTTTGGGATTATTATCATCTAAATTTCATAGCATCAACTGTGCAATAATCATCATTATTCTTATTCTAGAAGTAAAAATACTAAGATCCTTAGAGGTGAAGTGTCTTATTCAGCATTTTACAACTACTCAATGCCAGGGCCAGAATTCAAAAACAGATTAATGGTCAAATAAATTTGGCAAATGCTACAGGTTCTTTATCCTCATGGAAAATCATGATGAACTTGAGTACATTAAAGATTCTAAAAAGTTTTTTAGTAATGAAAGCAGTTTTGGGCATTTCCCTGGTGGTTCAGCAGTAAAGAATCTACCTGCAAGACACCAGTTCGATCCCTGGCCCAGGAATATCCCACATGCCGAAGAGGAGCTAAGTCCCCTGCACCACAGCTACTGAGCCTGTTCTCTAGAGCTCGAGAACTGAAACTACTGAAGTCCATGAGCCCTAGAACCTGTCTTCCACAAGAAGAAAAGCCACCTCAATAAGAAGCCTTCACACCCCAAGTAGAGAGTAGCCCTCTCTTATCACAACTAGAGAAAGGCCCAGGCCCAGCAACAGACTCAGCATAACCCAAAATAAACAGATAGTAAAAATTATTTTTTAAAAAGAAAGTAGTTTAACCCAATGTATTTGAAGTTTTATTCTTATGTAAACTTTTAATAAAGTTTTAAACCTTATTAAAGTTATATGAATCAGTGCTTTAATTACTTTGGAAGCTGATCCTCTCTGTTGATTCACAGTAATCTAAATGATGACTAAAGCTCCATGGATAGCATTGTTAAAGATCAGCTCTCTTTTCCTTCCCTTGAAAAAAGTGTTTTGAACCCAAGGGCAGAAACTAAAGTTCACCTCTTTTATGTTACCTTTAGTTAAATTCATAACTTCTTCCAACTTGTCAGTATCATGAATTGCCATCTTACGTAGTCACTATTCCTCTTGTTTAATTCATCCTTACACTGGCTGATCACATTCTCTACATTTAGACTCAGAACTATAAATGTTAAACATAGAAGAATTGAGGACTTTCAACTCTAACATTTAATGAGATCAGAAGTCATCACCTCCATCCTTGTGATTAAAAATCTTAGATAACCTAAAAAAACCCACTGACTTTTCTTAGACCTATCAAAGAACTGACAAAAACCTGACCCTCAAATCTGGAGAGAAAAGTTCATCCAGAGAGGCACAGTTGTTATCTGCTTAGAGCAGAAGGTACTGGAGCCATAAATTGTTAGGAACACTCACATGATAACTTTGACAAATTGCTAGAACCTGAATGAAGATTAGTATGAGAGGAGAAATTTCTGGTGGGTACAGTCTCAGAGGTGCCCTTACACATTTATGGGCTTTACCTTCACAAATCCACCCAGATTCTCAGGGTAAAGGTCTGAGAAAGATCATCTACTGATTCTGGCAGAAAAAAAAAGGGAAGAAAAATAATAGTGAAATATGCCCCAGAGTCTTCTTCATAACGAAGGCCTACCCTCCTGGGGAAAGACTTTCCCTGAGGTTTATTCTCACTGAGGAGGGTATTCCTGTCGCTCCAGTCCCCTCTAGCTGTCCTGTTTTACCTAGGGGAGAAATTATAAAGCTATGCTACTGCAGAAACACTTGTGAAGGTGACAGCCCAGAGACACTGCTCCCAAAAGGACTGAGATTTAATCATAAAATTATTGAATGTTTCTGCTCCCCTTATCTCCAGCACAGCAATGAAGCTCCAGTATAATAGTGGGTTGCCAATGAAGGATCTTCAAGACACAGATTCTTTCTGAGGAAAACTACACAAGGATGCCAAAAGGCAAGATGAGAGACAAAAGTAAGGAGGATTTGGACATCTCTGGCACTGTAATACTATAGTGAACACTAAACACAGACCAACTACTAGCCAGATGAATATAAATCCTTTTACTAAAAGCCTATTACCTATTTATATGACTAATTTTCAACCGAAATGTTACTAAGCATGCCAAAAGGAAAGCAAAAAACATACCCTGAAGAGAAAAATCAATCAGAACCAGACTCAGGTATGACAGGTCAAACTGGTATTTTACAAAATAACAACTATGATTAATGTATTAAGGGCTTTAATTTTAAAAAGTAGATAACATTCAAGATCAGATAAATGATGCAAGCAGAGATGAAAGTTTTTAAAAATAATTAAAAGAGAGATGAAAATCCTAAAAAATAATTACAAGAAAATGTTCCAAATAAAAAAAAACCACTCTAATTTATGGAGAACAGTACCTTAAAATTCTGAAAATAGAGCTGCCATTCAATTCCACTACTGAGCATATATCCAGAGAAAACGCTAATTTAAAAAGATATATTCTCCCGTGTTCACTGTAGCTCTATACATAAAAACCAAGACATGGAAGCAACCTAAGCAACAACAGATGAATGGATAAAGATGTGGTATATATATACACAATGGACTACAACTCAGCCATAAAATAGAAGGAAATAATGCCACTTGCAGCAACTTGGATGGACCTAGAGATTATCTTACTAAGTGAAATAAGCTAGGCAGAGAAAGACAAATATATGATATAGCATGAATGTGAAATCTAAAAAAAATACAAATGAATTTATAAACAAAACAGAAATAGATCCACAGACTTCAAAAACAAACATATGGCTACCAAAGGGGGGAGGGGGAGATAAATAAAGAGTTGAAATTAACATTTACACACTCAGTTCAGTTCAGTTCAGTCACTCAGTCGTGTCCGACTCTTTGCAACCCCATGAATCACAGCACGCCAGGCCTCCCTGTCCATCACCAACTCCCGGAGTTCACTCAGACTCACGTCCATCGAGTCAGTGATGCCATCCAGCCATCTCACCCTCTGTCGTCCCCTTCTCCTCCTGCCCTCAATCCCTCCCAG
>NW_011494711.1:12112310-12121365 GCF_000754665.1 Bison bison bison
GACTAGACGAACCTTTGTTGGCAAAGTAATGTCTCTGCTTTGGAATATACTGTCTAGGTTGGTCATAACTTTTCTTCCAAGGAGTAAGCGTCTTTTAATGTCATGGCTGAAGTCACCATCTGTAGCGATTTTGGAGCCCAGAAAAATAAAGTCTGACACAGTTTCCACTGTTTCCCCATCTATTTCCCATGAAGTGGTGGGACCAGATGCCATGATGTTCGTTTTCTGAATGTTGAGCTTTCAGCCAACTTTTCACTCTCCACTTTCACTTTCATCAAGAGGCTTTTGAGCTCCTCTTCACTTTCTGCCATAAGGGTGGTGTCATCTGCATATCTGAGGTTATTAATATTTCTCCCAGCAATCTTGATTCCAGCTTGTGTTTTTTCCAGTCCAGCGTTTCTCATGATGTACTCTGCATATAAGTTAAATAAACAGGGTGACAATATACAGCCTATGTATACATATGTATATATGTATATACATATATATATGAATCACTTTGCTGTACAATTGAAACTAATGCAACATTGTAAACCAACTATATTTCAATTAAAAAAAATAACTCAATAGCAACCTCCAAAAATTCAAATGTAAGGAAAAAATAATAAGAAAAATTAACAGAACATTTAAGAAGCAAGGGACAGTTTCAAAAGGTATAGTATGTAATTGGCGTACTAGTACAAAAAAAAAATAATAATAAGACAGAGAGAATGAAGAAGAAATATTTAGAGTATAATGACCAAAAACTTTGCAAAATTAATATCAGACGCCAAACCAAGAAGATCAGAGAATACCAAGCAGAATAAATAAGAAAAACAAAGCAAAAATTTAACCATATCTTATTCAAAGATATGCAGAAAATTGAACCCCCCCCAAAAAATCAAAGGATGATTTTTTTTACCAAATATGTAGAGGAGAAAGAATAAAAATAGCCGCAGACTTCTCATCAGAAACCGTGCAAGTAAGACAAGAGTGAAACACTTAAAGAGTATTTAAAGAAAAAAATCCACTCACCTAGAATTCTACATCCTGTGAAATCATCCTTTGAAAACAAACAACAAATACTTTTCTCAGACAAACAGAAACTGAGGGAATTCATCACCAGCAGACCTATCCTGCAAGAAATGTTAAGTGTGGAAGAGTCCTGGGAAGTAGCATTTAGAACTTCCTCTTTGGATGACATCATTCTGTTAAGCAGCCCTTCAGACACATTTTCCAACAGGATATTTATCATTGCATTAAATCTATTCTTTCTCATCCTTTCCCCAGAAACTTTATAAAGGAACTTCCAACATGCCTGTGGAAGATCAGATACACTCATACAACAAGCAATATTTCTTGCTAAAAGAGGAAATGATGTTATTCTGTCATGAACTGATCCCAGTGAACTTTTGATGGATCTTCTAGGTTTCTCTGAATCATCTCTTTAATAATTCATTCTGGAACTTTGCCCAACATTAATTTAAAGCTCCCTAATCCAGAATGGCAGAGCATGCTCTTTTTATTCCTCTTTTTAAAATTTGAATCTACATATGCATTTTCCTCTCTTCAACTTTTCCTTTATCCTTCAAATCCCTTCACAAAGCACTCTCCTCGTTTGCACCCTAGGAAATTGTACTTCTGATTGCCACAGCAGGAAACTTGAACTCATTTTTAGTAGCAGAATTATCTTAGATAGTTTTTTCTCATTTTTATCTCCTATTCTGCCTTACCAGTGTTTATTTTGTACAGTTTAATATAAAAGTCAGTCTATCTCACAGAAAGGACAATTAGGAATTTAAAAGGTCTACCCTCCTATTTCAGCCAGCCACTTTATACCCTTATCGCAAAAAACTCCCTGTTCCTGAGTCTGTTCTCTTGATGATCTTATTTAAAAATGATCTTCAGATCTTTGCTTCCCTCTTTGCTATTACCTTAAATTTTTTCAAAATCAGGAGCCCTTACTTTTACTGATCTAAATCTGAGGTCATTGAAGAGTGTGGTACATATTCTATGTGGCAAATCAGGCCAAATCTCTTCCTTCTCTGTACATCTATTACACTATATATAAATGCAGATGAATGAAATCCACTTACTAACCTATATTCCTCTTAAAATAAATCACAAGCACAGGCTGAATGCCAGTTAATAAAATGTGTACATCAGTGTATTGAAATTAAGAAAATCAGTTTCCTGTATCTTGATAATTTTTTTTGATAATTTCTACTTTTACTTATTTGAGATATTTAATTATAAAAGAGCTTAGTGAAATAAGTCAGACAGAGCAAACAAATACTGTATGATTTCACTTTTATGTAGACTTTTTAAAAACTGGACACAGAAACAGGGATTAGAAATGGTGGTTACCAGGGGCTAGAGTGTAAAATCGGAGAAGGCAATGGCACCCCACTCCAGTACTCTTGCCTGGAAAATCCCATGGATGGAGGAGCCTAGTGGGCTATAGTCCATGGCGTCGCTAAGAGTCGGACACGACTGAGCGACTTCACTTTCACTTTTCACTTTTCACTTTCATGCACTGGAGAAGGAAATAGCAACCCACTCCAGTGTTCTTGCCTGGAGAATCCCAGGGACGGGGGAGCCTGGTGGGCTTCCGTCTGTGGGGTCGCACAGAGTTGGACACGACTGAAGCAACCTAGCAGCAGCAGCAGCGGAGTGTAAAATAATGCGGGAGGTATTGATCAAAGAATACAAACTTCCAGCTGTAAGACAAGTAAATTCTGGGGATCTATTGACACAGCATGGTGATTATAATTAATGATACTATATTATATTCTTCAAAGTTGCTAAGAGACTAAATCCTAAATGCTTTCATTACTAAAAAGAAACAATGATTACGTAATGTGATATGATGCTGGTGTTAGCTAACCCTAGGGTGGTGATCATTTTATAACAATTAAGTGTATCAAATCAACAGATTGTAAACTTCAAACTTGTTGTCTACATATTTATATCTCATTAAGTTGGGAAGAAAAAAGGAACAAAATGTTTGAAATAGTTGTATAATGTATAACACAATAATAGTGTATAACATAATAATATAATACAATGACTGTATAGTTGGAAAACGTTTTGCTTCTAAAAACTCTGGGGTCCTGTCTATATCTAACACTGACTAAACACAAGGACAGGGGTGGTCTTTTAACCTCTTTAATCTTTGTTTCCACATCTCTAGAGTTGGCCTAATAAATGAACACATTACTAATTCCAACCTCATAAGGTTCTTGTAAGGGTAAATGAAATAAAGTGTATGGTCTTAACCTTGAAAGCCTCCAGGCAGTGAATTCAAAGTATGGGACATAAAATATGATGTTTTATGGCTATTGGACATGTACTAAGTAACATTAAAGCACACAGTAAGAAAACAACTTTAATTTTTTTAAATTATGTAAAGAAAACTCTGGTACTAGTATCATTTCACACTTCACTAGAACTTCTCTTTTGTGAACAAAGGGGAAGTAGATCACAGTCCACCCTTCAGCAGACAATATTTATCTAGAATTTAATTATATTGTTTTGTTTTAATTATACTCATTTTTGTAGTCCAGTTTAGGTCAGTTGCTTAGTCATGTCTGACTCTTAGTGACCCCATGGACTGCAGCACACCAGGCCTCCCTGTCCATCACCAACTCCTGGAGCTTGCTCAAACTCATGTCCATCTAGTCAGTGATGCCATCCAACCATGTCATCCTCTGTCATCCCCTTCTCTTCCTGCCTTCAATCTTTCCCAGCATCAGGATCTTTTCCAATGAGTCAGCTCTTCACATCAGGTGGCCAAAGTATAGGAGCTTCAGCTTCAGCTTCAGTCCTTACAATGAATATTCAGGACCGATTTCCCTTAGGACTGACTGGTTTGATCTCCTTGCAGTCCAAGGGACTCTCAAGAATCTTCTCCAACACCAAAATTGAAAAACATTAATTCTTCAGCACTCAGCTTTCTTTATAGTCCAACTCTCACATCCATACATGAATACTGGAAAGACGATAGCTTTGATTAGATAGACCTTTGTCAGCAAACTGGTGTCTCTGCTTTTTTCAGACACTGTTTAGGTTTGTCATAGCTTTTCTTCCAAGGAGCAAGCGCCTTTTAATTTCAGGGCTACAGTCACTGTCTGCAGTGATTTTGGAGCCCAAGAAAATAAAGTCTCTCACTGTTTCCCCATATATCTGCCATGAAGTGATGGGACTGAATGCCATGATCTCAGTTTTTTTTTAATGTTGAGTTTTAAGCCAGGTTTTTCACTCTCCTCTTTCACATGCATCAAGAGGCTCTTCAGTTCCTCTTTGCTTTCTGCCATAAGCATGGTGTTATCTGCATATCTGAGGTTATTGATATTTCTCCTAGCAATCTTGATCCTGGCTTGTGCTTCATCTAGCCCAGCATTTCAAATGATGTCCTCTGCATATAAGTTAAATAAGCAGGGTGACAACATACAGCCTTGATGTACTCCTTTGCCAATTCAGAACCAGTCCGTTGTTCCTTGTCTGCTTCTGACTATTGCTTCTTGACCTGCATACAGATTTCTCAGGAGGCAGGTAAGGTGGTCTCGAGTTCCCATCTCTTTAAGAATTTTCCACATTTTGTTGTAATTGACCCAGTCAAAGGCTTTGGCATAGTCAATAAAGCAGAAGTAGATGTTTTTCTGGAACTCTCTTGCTTTTTCTATCATCCAATGGATGTTGGCAAACAGAGTTTGATGGCAAACTCTAGTTCCTCTGCCTTTTCTAAATCAAGCTTGGATATCTGGAAGTTCTCGGCTGCTGTACTGTTGCAGCTGGCTTGGAGAATTTCAAGCATTACTTTGCTAGTGTGTAAGATGAGTGCATAGTTGTGAAAGTCGCTCAGTCGTGTCCGACTCTGCAACCCCATGGACTGTAAAGTCCTTGGAATTCTCCAGCCCAGAATACTGGAGTGGGTAGCCTTTCCCTTCTCCAGGGGAAATTCCCAACCCAGGGATTGAACCCAGGTCTCATGCATTGCAGGCAGATTCTTTACCAGCTGAGAAGGCAATGGCGACCCACTCTAGTACTCTTGCCTGGAAAATCCCATGGACAGAGGAGCCTGGTAGGCTGCAGTCCATGGGGTCGCTGAGTCGGACACGACTGAACAACTTCACTTTCACTTTTCACTTTCATGCACTGGAGAAGGAAATGGCAACCCACTCCAGTGTTCTTGCCTGGAGAATCCTAGGGACGAGGGAGCCTGGTGGACTGCCGTCTATGGGATCACGAAGAGTCAGACAGGACTAAAGCGACCCAGCTGCAAGATGAGTGCAATTGTGCGGTAGTTTGAGCATTCTTTGGCATTGCCTTTCTTTGGGACTGGAATGAAAACTGACCTTTTCCAGTCTTGTGGCCACTGCTGAGTTTTCCAAATTTGCTGGCATATTGAGTGCAGCACTTTCACAGCATCATCTTTTATGACTTGAAATAGTTCAGCTGGAATTCCATCACCTCCACTACCTTTGTTCATAATGGTGTTTCCTAAGGCCCACTTGACTTCACATTCCAGGATGTCTGGCTCTAGGTGAGTGGCCACACCATCATGGTTATGTGGGTCATTAACATCTTTTTTTGTATAGTTCTTCTGTGTATTCTTGCCACCTTTTCTTAATATCTTCTGCTGTTAGGTCCATACTGTTTCTGTCCTTTATTGTGCCCATCTTCACATGAAATGTCCCCTTGGTATCTCTCATTTTCTTGAAGAGATCTCTAGTATTTCCCATCCTATTTTTTTTCCTCTATTTCTTTGCATTGATCACTGAGGAAGGCTTTCTTATCTCTCCTTACTATTTTTTGAAACTCTGCATTCATATGGGTATAGCTTTCCTTTTCTCCTTTGCCTTCTACTTCTCTTCTTTTCACAGCTATTTGTAAGGCCTCCGCAGACAACCATCTTGCCTTTTTGCATCTCTTTTCCATGGTCTTGATCCCTGTCTCCTGTACAATGTCACGAACCTCTGTCCATAGTTCATCAGGCACTCTGTCTATCAGATCTAGTCCCTTAAACCCATTTCTCACTTCCACTGTATAATCATAAGGGATTTGATTTAGGTCATATCTGAATGATCTAGTGGTTTTCCCTACTTTCTTCAATTTAAGTCTGAATTTTGCAATAAGTAGTTCATGATCTGAGCCACAGTCAGCTCCCGGTCTTGTTTTTGCTGACTGTATAGAGCTTCTCCATCTTCAGCTGAAAAGAATATAATCAATCTGATTTCAGCTATATTTGTTTCCAAACTCCATTTCTTTTTCAAATAAATGAATTGAAATAAAAAGAAAATTGACAGTACAGATGGTTTAAGGTTTGGAATAAATCATGAAGTTAGTATAAAAAGAATTAAGGAAATAGCCCATAATTCAGTGTATACATTTTCATGTATTATACTGGTATCATCAATGAAATTATACTCTTGTTATTTATTACTAAAAATGATTCTTTGAAAAATCGGCATTTGGTACCCATTCCTACACCAGATTCCCAATGCTTTTACACAGAATTTTAAAAGAATTCATCAATAAATAATAAAAATGCAAGTTGCATTTGACTTTTATCTCCTTTAAATTACGGATACCATCCTAACTCTTCTGTGTGTCCTACAATAACTGTCAGAGTACTGAGTGCACAAGTACTGCTAAGTAAATATTTCAATGTGTTAAACTGACATTTAGGGATATCAAGAAAGTTTCTGATTTAAGATATCAGTACCTCCCCAACTCTTCTCAAGGTGTCTCCTGATGTTAACTAGCAGGACAACCTCCACACCCAACTCCCACTCTCGACTTTGAGGTTAGAGCTCAGGTAAGGCAGAGATGAGGGAAACCAGTCTGACTCCCAGAACATTTCACTGTTTAGCATGATGTCTGTCCGTACCCTGTAAGCAGGCTGTGTGATGCCCAAGACTAGAGCAAGGAAGTGTGCTTTTCTGCAGGGTTTATATATACTACAATTACAGTTATATATCATTAAGTATAATTATAATGTCTTATCTAACCCCGTCCCAATTCAGTCCCTGTTCCCCATCACCATGACAACACATATCCTGCAAAGAGAGTCTTTTTCAGCAGTCATAAGGTGAGACTTTTTGACTTTTCTCTTCAGGGATCTCATCCACATTCATATTCTATTCATGTGGGATCCTGACTTTCTAATGTCTGAAATATATAAATCCTTTATAACCAACAGGAAAAAGAAAAATAATGTCTTTACATTCTAATCACAAAGAAGGTTGCTCAAAATCCTAAGCCAAAAAGGAATGAAAAATATTTCCAGGAACTTCATCTTGGAAGCTATTTCAATATTCATGAGAAGCATTATTGACCATTAAAATATCTGAAAAGGAAAACTAAAGCCTGCAGATGAAGGCCAGCTAAAGGCATATTTAAAATTCTCTGCCCTTGAAGCTGTGTTAATAGAGCTCACACCACTTCCATTTGATTAGGTTCTTCTTTAAGCCTGTGTAATCCTCTCAACTAGTACAGTACTGTGCTTTCCCTTTATTTCTGACTCTTACTCTTAAGGCCCTTGACAATAACAACAACAACAACAAAAATGACATGGCTGACTGCCAAAATAACACAATTGACGAGAATTCCAAACTCTGACATATGTCTTCTATGCTAGGTTGTTCAACAGTGCCTAGATTTCTGAACCTTCTGAATGTTGGGCAGGTTGGCTGCTGGCTGATAACAAACACTTTCCCAGTATTTCACCTGCCCTCAAGAAGGAATCTGTTGTGACCACTCGTGAAAGATCAAGTTACATTTTGCCCTTTTTCTGTGATTTCTCCCATCATCCTCCCAACTACTCAATGAGAAACTTTTACTATTTGCATTATAGGGAGAAGGAAACCTGAGCTTTGAAAGCTAAGTAAGCTATTCAAGGTCATGGATCTTGTGAAAAAGCAGCAAGTTAAAACCCAGGTCTGTCCGACTACAGAAGTCCTTTTCTGTCTGTTACACTGCTGCTGCTGCTGCTGCTAAGTCGCTTCAGTCGTGTCCAACTCTGTGCGACCCCATAGACCGCAGACCACCAGCCTCCTCTGTCCATGGGATTCTCCAGGCAAGAATAATGGAGTGGGTTGCCATTTCCTTCTCCAGTGCATGAAAGTGAAAGGTGAAAGTGAAGTCGCTCAGTCGTGTCCAACTCTTAGCGACCCCATGGACTGCAGCCTACCAGGCTTCTCTGTCCATGGGATTTTCCAGGCACTCGGTTCAGTTCAGTTCAGTCGCTCAGTTGTGTCTGACTCTTTGCGACTCCATGAATTGCAGCACGCCAGGCCTCCCTGTCCATCACCAACTCCCAGAGTTCACTCAAACTCACGTCCATCGAGTCGATGATGCCATCCAGCCATCTCATCCTCTGTTGTCCCCTTCTCCTCCTGCCCCCAATCCCTCCCAGCATCAGAATCTTTCCCAATGAGTCAACTCTTTGCATGAGGTGGCCAAAGTACTGGAGTTTCAGCTTTAGCATCATTCCTTCCAATGAACTCCCAGGGCTTATCTCCTTTAGAATGGACTGGTTGGATCCCCTTGCAGTCCAAGGGACTCTCAAGAGTCTTCTCCAACACCACAGTTCAAAAGCATCAATTCTTTGGCGCTCAGCCTTCTTCACAGTCCAACTCTCACATCCGTACATGACCACTGGAAAACCTTAGCCTTGACTAGACGGACCTTTGTTGGCAAAGTAATGTCTCTGCTTTTCAATATGCTATGGTCACTAGCCAGTTCCAAAACAGTGTTATTCATAATGTCAATCTTAAGAGTGTTTTACAATATTTAAAGAAGTATTTCAATTGACTTGCATCCAATATTAGCTTATCACTTCCCTTAAGAGACTTCCCTGGTGTCTCAGACGGTAAAGTGTCGGTCTACAATGCAGGAGACCTGGGTTCTGTCCCTGCGTTGGGAAGATCCCCTGGAGAAGGAAAGGGCAATCCACTCCAGGACTATTGCCTGGAAAATCCCATGGACAGAGGAGCCTGGTAGGCTACAGCCCATGGGGTCGCAAAAAGTTGGACACAACTGAGCGGCTTCACTTTCACTTTCCCTTTTCAAG
>NW_011494711.1:12121465-12136960 GCF_000754665.1 Bison bison bison
TTTCACTTTCCCTTAAGAAGCAACTACTTTTCTCCATCCGTTCAATAAGAAAATTCAGTCTCAACAGACATTTCATATTCCCTCTGTCAAACTTATGATAGTAAAACAGCTCTTCTGTTCAATTGTTATTACAGTTATTTCATGTACATGTGATCATAGTCAAAGATGTCTGCTGTGCTCTATCCTTTCTGCAGGAAATACAGAAAATAAGTCAACTTTCACATCTTTCTAATGCTTATAATTTAGTCCATTGCTCACACTCCTAAGCTTCTGTTTAAATTCTGTTTTTCTATTTACATTATTGATTTTTTTCTTTACCACTAATAATTTTTGCTGTTGCTGTTTTATCATATTCAAGAAAATCTTCCTTCTGAACCTCTTTAACAGTATTTCCTACAGACCAACAGCACTTGGAAATGTAATAAGCTTGAGAAATCTGAAAATAATACTCCTCCC
This sequence comes from Bison bison bison, assembly GCF_000754665.1. Taxonomy (NCBI): domain Eukaryota; kingdom Metazoa; phylum Chordata; class Mammalia; order Artiodactyla; family Bovidae; genus Bison; species Bison bison. Next base: position 12,121,922 of record NW_011494711.1, read on the forward strand.
ACTCTTAATTTTTTAATATTTTTTTCTTTCTTTCTTTAAAAAATTGTTTTTGGCCATACCTCGCGGCATGGTATATTCCCCAACCAGGAATTGAAACTGTTCCCCCTGCCGTGGAAGAGCAGAATTTTAAACACTGGACCATCAGGGGAGTCCCACTCCTCCCATGTATATATAACCAAGCCTTGGGGAAATATTCTATGACCCTTTCCACTGTCTCAAAAAAGACATGCTTTCATCTAGAGAAAAACAAAGCTTGGAACGGTTGGCTGCCTACTGAACACTTCCATATGGAAGTCTGTGATTCCCAAATTTTCTGACTAGTAATGCATGTTGGCATCTGCTTATTGCATCTGGAGGCTGCTGGTAGTATACAAATTATATATATATATATATATATATATATCTTCATTTTCCTAAATAGTGTTTCCTTCCTTCGCCATAACTTTAGGTCAAAACTCTTTCTGTTTATTATTTCCAAAATATGTCCTCCTTCTACAATTCTACCGCCCTTCCCTGAATTATTCTAATAAACCAATTGTTAAAAGAGACCCCAACAGGATTTCTACACCAAGAGTGTTTCTATGAAGTTTTAGAAGCCCTTGGACCAGAGTTTTCTGAAATACAAACAAAATCATAAGGGAAGCCCACTACTATCATTTAATGGAACTGCTCATCACCACCACTCTTTAGTTCCACAGAGATCAGATGCACGTGTCTCTTTGAAGAGTAAGCAGTGGGTTCTAGGTCATAGGCAGCCCATTATGTCCTCACAGTGGTTTCTATTTTCCCAGTTAAACTCTGATTGATATGACATAATTTAATAAAAAGTGAGATTAAGAACCTAGGCTATCTGACCATTAGCCCTGTGCTTTTTATACAAATAAATAAATGGCACACTTATGACGGTAAGGAAATTTTCACCATCTTGGACATATATACACTACCCATGGCTAACTAAAATTTCACTTAGTACTAAGGGCAACTTAGATGTCATTCTAGTTCAGTGTCTCTTTTTACAGATGAGAAAACTGAGGTCCAGAATTATTGAGACTTTCCAGAATCACCCAGAGAGAATGTGCCATTGCCATAACACGGGTACAAATCTTCTGAGCTACATACAGAAATTATTTTACTTGATTAACACATTCACTTTCATATTACTACAAAGGAAGAAAGAATCTGGGGACCGGATACAAGAGAGGAATAGGTTCGGGTCTTGCTAAGAAAGGGAGGACAAATCCTAAAGATGCTGCCCTTTTTGAAGGAAATTAAGAGTAAAAGGAGGTATTAAGATTAACGCTGTCCTTTGAAATTGTGCCAACATAATTCACACACACACACATCAGTTCTTTATCAAAGCCAAGTCTGTTTGTGGGAATAAAATTATGAGTCTAACATGGCTTCCTTCTTTAGGATTGAAGAAACAAGTCTGTTTTGAATAGTGAAGGAAACTGTGAGGTATAAAAAAGTGGGGATGCTGATTTCCCTTCTGTGCCTGAGTAGGACACTGATCATCTGCACCCACTGTCTGGCAGGTGAAGAGTGGTGGGTGACTTGCTCATGTAAATTCTCCAGAGCACTGCCATTCAGGGTGGGAACTACAGATTCCCAAAGGGGAAGAAAAGATAAACTCAGAGTAATTTCAATACACGTAAGTTCCTAACAGAGAATTTTCTGTGGACAAATTAATATTATCAGGAGAGACACTGAGGAAGTAAAATGGATTCTAAAATTCCCAAATGGAGTTATTTTTAAAAGCAAATGTGCTCACTCTTTTCTTCACACTGGCTCCCTTCTCTTCACTACCTTGCCCCTTTCTGGGTCCTGCATATCACAGCTGAAAGAGGCATCTGGGGCCTTCTTTAGGGCAGCCCCAGACATCTGGGTGGGGAGACAGAGGAGTTGCTGCTATTTCTGCATGAAGAGAAGAGTCATCAAAACAGAGAAATTGCAAGTATGGTTCTAACCCCTGTCTTATTTTTGGGTGTTTCTTTAATTCTTCTTTCAATTTATTCCACAGAAAAAAGTTTAAAAGACAAAAAAACTTGAAAAAGTTTTGCAAATATCAGCCAAGAACACTTAAAGATTGCGCTTTCAAAATACCTTATTGTAAACAAACATTCGTCTCAGTAGGCAAGAGCTGAATGTCTGATTTAGAGGTTATCCTGAGACAGTCAAAAGAGTCGGAAAAACCTTAGATTCAATGTGATTGCACCCTAAGAAGTGGGAAAGGGCAATTTTTTTTGGCCACAACATTCAGCTTGCAAGATCTTAGTTTCCTGACTGAGGATTGAACCTTGGGCCCTTGGCCATGAAAGCAAGAAGTCCTAACCACTGGACTGCCAGGGTATTCCCAGGAGAGGGGAATGGAGAGGAGGAAAGAGGATTCATAATGCATGGCTAAGAAGGCTGAGGTCAACAAGCTTGGTGAGAAAGCTCAAGAAACAGCTTGAATTGAACTTAATCAAAACTAGCTAATAAAGTAGAATATCAATGTGATATTTGAATAGAAGGCTGAAATAATTCTAGAATAGGAGAATAGAGAAAGAATAATAGAAGAGTCTGATAATTTCATTGAAAAATTAAAGACAAACATAAACATTTTGCTGGACTTAGAAAACCAAATATAATCATATGTCAATAAAAGTCACAAACTGAACTAAAAATCTTAACAAAGGAGAATAAAAAAGAGAAAACATTGAACTCTTTCTTGAGGTCAAATATATCACTTCCTTTAATATGTGTAATAACTTTATATGACAAATATTATTATTTTTATTTTTTAAATTAGGAGGCCATGATTCTAGAAGATTCATAATGTGCTTGAGGTCACACAGATATTTTTGTTTCTGCAACTATTGGTAGGTATTTTACAAAAAAGGATTTCATGGTAAATAATTTTTGAAAAAAGCTTATCACATTTCTCTCTTCAGATTAAGCTCTGAGAGTTTGTGCAGAGATAAATCTTTTCAGCCTCCCTTAAACCCAAAATTTCTCAAACTTATAACATGATGGGAAATGTGTGTGTGTTTGTGTGTGTATATGTTTGTGTGTTCTTGCTACCTTTGTGAGCACACGAATGTTCTATGGGAAGCACTTTGGAAAAGATATCAAAAGCTATAATGGAGCTAAGCCAATAAAATGGAATTTAATAGAGGGCAACTTAAATCTGGCATTGGATAGTCTCAGAATCTCCATAGCTCTGTTTAAAGAAGAAATTGGATGTTTTTAAAGTCTGATTATGCAGGAACAAAGTTCAGGGCAACAATGTCATTTAAAATGCTCAGGAGCAGAGCTATCATGAGTCAAAAGATGATAACAAAGCTGAAAGTCAATGAAATCTCAGGCTATATTAATAAGAGTATAATGCCAATATCAAGTGAGGCATGTCTGACCCTGGATAAAACCTTGAAATAGAATGTTTACAAATTAAAGAAGAATCAGACACTGACAATGTTTAAAGTTCTGGGAACAACGTCACATGACATTACTGGGGAATCTGAGAATGTTTTAAATGATATTTGGTTAGAGGCTTGGGGCTGCTGAGGGGAGGTGGTTATCTTTCATAGTTAATAGATTGTCATAAGGATAATGGTGTAGACTTAATTGATGTTTTTCTAGAGTGATGAACAAGGACTAACGAACTATAGTGACAAGGGATTAAGTTTATTATTATACATGATAAAATGATTCACTAAGATATCTGAGAAAAAATATGGGTCGATGAATGATTAGACTTCTTATGTAGTCTCTTGCTGCTGCTGCTGCTGCTAAGTCGCTTCAGTCCTGTCCGACTCTGTGCAGCCCCATAGACAGCAGCCCACCAGGCTTCCCCGTCCCTGGGATTCTCCAGGCAAGAACACTGGAGTGGGTTGCCACTTCCTTCTCCAATGCATGAAAGTGAAAAGTGAAAGTGAAATCACTCAGTCGTGTCCAACTCTTAGCAACCCCATGGACTGCAGCCCACCAGGCTCCTCCATCCATGGGATTTTTCAGGCAAGAGTACTGGAGTGGGGGTTACCAAAGACTAGAGGCATTTTTCAGTTACTTCATTCAATAGAGGTTCACTCTGGAAATTCATTAGTGAAAAAGGAAGTCTCCAGTTATCAATGTATGTTCCCAGATAAGAATACTGGAATGGATTATCATTTCCTACTCCAGGGGATCTTCCTCATCTAGGAGTCAAACACACATCTCTTGCATTGGCAGGCAGATTCTTTACCACTGATCCACTAGGGAAATCCCAGAAATCCCATAGCTGTGTTTAAAGAAGAAATAGATTATATACTGATGTCCAGAATTCAAACATCTTTAGCTATCAAAGAACTGCTTTGTTGACCCAACACAGCAACTCCAGTGATTGGCTTTGCTTTTGACTGGTCTTCTCCTCTTTGCTACTCCAGCAACTTTGATCTGCTCCACAATTAAATTCCTTCCAATTATCAACGTACATTCTTTCAAGCAACTGTAGAGTACTTGTTTGGTGCTCAGAAGAAAATTGGGCATTTGAATTTCAGGCACTTTTCTAGATTACGAAATCACCACTAGCCAATTGTTCAGCCTTGATTTTCCCCATTCCCTTCTCCATACTTTTCCCATTTGATTGCCCTTCACAACTCATATGTATACAACAACTAATTCTATATTTCTCATTAGTTTTTGCAAATCACATTGATTTGCCACTCAGATAATAAATCCTAGGGGAAATATCAAAGAGATTGAGCATCTACAATGTACCAGGTTCCCAAGGCTAAGGATACTGCAGTCAATAAGACAGATGAGTATCCTGTTCTCACAATTCTAATTTAGGAAGGCAGACACTGAACAATGAAGTAAATGGATAGATAATTCCAGAGATAAGTGTTATAAAGAAAAGAAGCTGAGTAACAGAATAAGGAAAAACAACAGAGATCGGGACACAGAAGAGGTTATTTCTACTCTCACAGCAGACTCTGAGAAGTGAAGAACTGAGTGATGAGAAGCCTCCCACTTGAACACTGGGAAGAAAAATGGTGAAAGTAGAGGGAACCACAATGGTAAGCATGACATGTTTAGGGAAGAGAGGCCACTATGGCAAAAGCACAAAAATCAGAATGTGGTTGAAGATGCGGTCAGTGTGATGAACAAGAGCCAGATTCTGCAAGGTTGTGGAAACCTTGAGAATGAGTTTGTGTTTAACCTAAGGGGCTTCCCTGGTACCTCAGATGGTAAAAGCGTCTGCCTACCTTGCGGGAGACCTGGGTTCAATACCTGGGTCGGGAAGATCCCCTGGAGAAGGAAATGGCAACCCCTTCAGTACTCTTGCCCGGAAAATCACATGGACCGAGGAGCCTGGTAGGCTACAGTCCATGGGGTCGCAAAGAGTTGGACACGACTGAGCGACTTCACTTCATTTCACTTCAGTGAACAAGCAACTGGAGAGTTTCTAGCAATGGACCAGGAGGATCTAATTTACATTGTTAAGAGCTTACTCTGGTTATTTAGCACATAGGAATGGAAATAGGGAAGTTATTTAGTCTTTTGAAACATTCAGTAATACAGACAAAAAATAGTTGATGGCTTGGACTATCATTGAAAGTGGGTCCAGAGAAGAAATGGTGACTGTAAGAGGTGGTCAGAGTCAGGATATATTTTGGAAGTAAAGTCAATGGGTTTTTTGATTGATGTGATGTGTGAAATCAAAATGAGAAATTGAGGCAACAATTTTTGTACTTTATTCTTCAGCCTATTTTATACCAGTCTCTGCACTGCGTGGTAGGAGTTCAAAGTTGATAACAAAAATAAAGTATCTAAGTAAGAGAAGGTTTGAAAATGAGGAAGGGTCTACTTGATATTAGAGAATTATAGAAGAATGCATTGTGAGACCAGTATAGAAATAAAAGTAAGTAAAGGCTGTCTCTAATTCTGTGATCACGGTAAAAAGACCAGGGCTTCTGCATCTGTGGGATTTTCCATGTCTTTCCTCTATTTATTCTACCTCAGTTTCTATATTTTAAACAGGATAATACATTTTTCACAATGTTTCATTAAGTGCTACCACCTTATTATATAATTTTGATAAAATTTTGTCAGCATAGATATGGACAAAGAAAAGCTAAAACAAAATGAAAGTAAAAAAAATATGTAAAGGCAAAGGGGATGAAAGAAATAGAGGGGGAAAGCCTGAAACATGCCTGGAAATTACAAAGCAAATTCATTTCTAATCATCAGCTCTTGTGTACTTTTGAACCGAGGAAGTTTTGAGCTGAGTGAGCTAAAAAGGTGGCCAAGACTGATAACATGTCTTTGTTAATAGAAAAATTTTAAATGAGTCTACTTGAGGGAGGCAAATTTAGAAGTCCTCTAATGAGCTTCTCAGCAAAAAAAAAAAAAAAAAAGAACCTAACATTTGGTTCATAAGTTAGTTTTCTTATTGAAGGAAGAGTCTAGTGAAACAAATTTTACAAAATACTGAAAGAAAACGTCTACAGAGAGTTGAGACTCCAAACCATTGTACTTCAGGCCTTTCTATTTTTTTTTTTTTTTTCATACTCTTTGTTGGCTAATCTAGAAACTACGCATCAGGCTTATAGGCAATACAAAGGTCTGAATGATTTGTGATAGACATTTGAAAAAAATCACTTATGTCTATCAAATCTTGTATTTGTGGAGGTGAACAATAAAAACCAGGAGAACGAGTCTGCAATCTGTATTTGCTCTACAAGGATAATGCCCAGAACCCTTTGTGCTAGAGGAAGAATAGCCCAGGATCTCAGGCCATGTCCTTGAAGTATTAACACAAATATGATTGCACAAGACTTCCCATGGAAGATCTGCTTAGACCTTGGTATTTTGGTAAACCAAGTTTCGCAGCCTTACAAATGCTGCAGGGAAATTTTAGTAAGAATCTCTTGAAAGCAGACGGATTGTAGAAAACATTACAAAGCTTTACTTCTTTAAGTCTCAAGGTAATTGTAAGCATCTGATTTTACCACCTCATTAATCTGGGAAACAGTCAGCTCCTTTTAACCATAGATAAAGAGTAAGAGAAATTTAAAGTGTCAAAGCTCTAAACTCTTCTAACCCAGTTTTTCAAACAGCTACAGAAAATATTTTGTCAACATAAGTAAATAAAATAAAGTGGTACTTGAGTTAAAATGGAATATTTATATAGAACTTTTCATAGTGAAATGGCCAAGGTAAATGGGATAGTGGAGTCAGTTGGAGAGATACACATTATTTTTATATAAAATATAAAAGTAGTGACATTAAAAGAGAGAACAAATTTTCCTTTTTATTGGTCATCAGCAAATACCAGTGTGCCCCTCTGGAAAAAAAATTTTTCCATCAATGAGGGAAAAATAACTAGTAATCTGGATGGTTAAAGTAACCCTGGAGAAAAAATGTCAAAATCTAAAGGTTAATTCACATGTTTAAGCTGCTTAAACATCTGGGGGCTTCCCAGGTGACGCTAGTAGTAAATAACCTATCTACCAATGCAGGAGACGTAAGAGCCATGGGTTCAATCCCTGGGAAGATCCCCTGGAGGAGGAAATGGCAATCCACTCCAGTATTCTTGCCTGGAGAATCCACATGGACAGAGGAGTCTGGTACACTACAGTCCATAGGGTTGCAAAGCATCAGACACAACTGAAGTGACTTAGCACACAAGCACAAGCTACTTTATTGGAAAGCATACCCTACTGCAAAAAGAGCACAGAGTATATAGTAAGAAAGACATGTTTGCCTCCATGCTCCATCACTAACCAGCCAGGTCATCTCAGCCCAGTTGCTTTACTTTTCTGAGCTCCAGTGTCCTTAACTGTAAAATTAAGACTCAGAAATTAACCTCATTGGAGTTGCTCAAAGATGTAAATGAAACATCACCTTGGAAGCATTTGACTCATGTTATGTAATGCTTTGGGGCTTCCCTGGTGGCTCAGGTGGTAAAGAACCTGCCTGCAATGCAGTAGACCTAGGTTTGATCCCTGGGTCGGGAAGATCTCCTGGAGAAAGGAATGGCTACTGGCTACTCCAGTATTCTTGCCTGGAGAATCCCTTGGACAAAGGAGCCTGGTGGGCTACTCTGTAGCCCACGGGGTTGCAAAGAATTGGACACAACTGAGCAACTAACACACACACACGTAATGCCTAGAATACCTTTACATCTAATTCACTGCATCATCACTATTATAGTTGGCAAGACTATATCAATTTCTATGTACAGCAGAACAGCACCTATTCAAGAAATAAGAAAATTAAATGAGTTCCATAATTTTATTTTCCCTTAAAGTACTGAATGCTACTCTATAATTATACTGAGGCACTTTATTATTAGCAATGAGTTGTGTGTGCTCAGTCCTTAGCTATGAATTAACCATATCTTTACACAAATACACATCTTTTTAGCTTAGAAGCTCAGGACAAAGGATAGTGAGAAACTTGCCTTTTTTAATAGACTTAGGGATAAACGGAATAAGTGAAAGTAAAAGGCTACAAGAATAGATGATTTCTTCTGTCTCAAAGGCATTTTAAAAGAGAGTATCTAGAGAAGAGCATGAAGTGTGGGCTTATTTAAGGTGAACATATTTGGAAAGTAATGGTCTAAGTTATAAATACTCAAGTAAGGTTATTTATAAATAAAGAGAAATTCTAGGATCAATAAAGAATTTTCCAACTTTCACACTTTTAAAAGAGTTGGGGAGATAAAAGCCGAAGTGTGGCAGTTTTTAAACATAATTAATGTTTAGTGAATCTTCCTTATAGACCAGGCACTAAACTGAGAGCTTACATTAACAATCTCATTTCATCACCCAATAGCTTTGTGATCTGTGTAATAAATTTTGACCTTGATTTTAAGCATAAAGAATAGGCCGAGATCAAAAAATTATGAGACACAAACACTAGCATTTGATTCCAAAGTCCAAGCATTCAACCCTTTCACTATGCTCTTTAACAACACCAGTAGATCTCATGAGCTTCTGCTCAAACATTTCCACTTACCAATAAAAGCCTCCTGATGTTTAACCATAACTTACAGGATCAAAGTCTTCAAAATGAGCAGTATAATATTGGACACAGTCTGACAATTTGTGTTCATTTTCTTCAGAAGCTTGTGAAAGTCTCCATATTGAGCTAATGTTTTTTCCCAAGTGAATTCATTTTTAAAAATTCCATTTTCCTTTCCTCTTGCAAGTATCAGTAGGTATGAATTTCAGGAACCTCTGATTTATTAGGTTGATTTGCAGGAATCCCCTCTTCTTATGTAATCTCTTGCTTTCAATGAAAATATAAATTATTTCTTTTTATAGGCAGCATTTATTGAGTCTAAGTATGTCTCAGGCACAATGCTAAGCTCTATGCATAACTTACTCAATTTGATCCTCACAAACCTCTATAGATATATGTTGCTATTAGCTCTGTGTTATGTCTGAAGAAACTGAGACTCAGAAAAGTTAAGTGTCTTGTCCAACATTATAAAGCTTGCAGAAAGAGATAGGGTGTGATTCCAGAGCTATGGGACTACAAGTTCAAACTTTTAGTCATTATAAAGTTGGGCTAATGTCACTTTTCATTAGCTGAGTGTACCTTGGATAACACAGAAAACCTTAATGACCCACAATCTCCTCATATGAAAAATGGGAATGATGATATATCGGATTGGCCAAAAAGTTTGCTCAGGCTTTCTGTAATATCTTACAAAAAAATCCAGATGAACTTTTTGGCCAACCTAATAACTAGCTCTTAGATTATGACCAGGAAATATGAGATAATGTATGTGTGGTAGCTTAAAGAGTACTAGAACATATGTAGTAAGTATTAAATAAACACAAACTAAAATTTTAATTCTACCCAGCAGTGTTTTTTAATAGAAATGACAAACACTATACAAATATGTTTGGGTGTATCTCAGATTTTATGAACACCAAGTTTCAATAATGGCAGGACAGAGAAGCTTCCTGGAAAGACTTCTATCTAATTATGTACTGTTAAAATGCTACTGTTGGTGTTGGTTAATCTTGCTTGGACTTGTCTTTTGGCTCAAACCTCACTCTCCATATGAGCTACTGTCCAAGTCCTAAGGAGAGGTGAGGCTATAAGTAAAAGCTCCCACAGTATTTTTGTGACCCAAAATATCTGTAAGACCCTGATGGGAAAAAACAGAAATGCAAGGTGTCACTCTCTATGATCAAAGTAACATGGAGGAAAGACAGTCCCCTAAAACGTTTTTCTGGGAAGAAGTTCATAGTGTTTAAACCCTTCCTCTTGCTTTGTTGTTTGGGCTTGCCTCCTTAGATGGTATCTTGTATCAAACCACAGCAAAGGACCATCCTGTAGGCTTACATTGAAAAAGAAGCAGGCCTTGAATTTAACCCCATCTTTCTAAAATCATTTGGTTTGGCATTTCAAGAAAATATGTCAAAGTTACATTTATTCTTTAGTTTTCCTTGAAATCTACCAAAAGTGCCCAAAAAGTTTTAGTGGGAGGGGGGAACATTACACTCACAAGTTCAGAAAACAGCTAGTAAACAAACACTTAAAAAAAAAAACAAGGGGAACAATCACACAAAATCTACTGAGTTTGGTTCGGTAAAATGTAGCCAAAAATGAAGGAGGAAGATATAAACTTAAGCATCTTGAAGTAAGCCAAAGGATCACTCAAAGACTCTTCCAATGGCATTTTACATAACATAAGGAGGATTAAGGGCATGGCTTCTGAAGAAGACTCATGGTACAGTCCTAAGAAAGTCAAAGCCAACACCATGCAAATGGAACAGGAGAAACTGCCATGAAGGCTGGGATATCTGACCTCTAACTACCATCTGGAAGTAACATGAGGAGGAGGATAAAAGAGGAACAAAAACCAGATTTGCAGTTAAGGATGAATGCAACTGAGCAGAAATAAATCCAGAATGATCACTTTCAAGACCTTGGTAAGCCAATACGCTCTACTGAAACCCAATATGGTCTCTGCCTAGTTCACCTGCTTGCATTGAAAAGAAACATGCTATCAAGTCAGAAAACTATGTTGAATTGATGAAGACTTGTGAGGCAACATTCCTGATCTGAAGCTGTCCATGACTCCAGCTCAGACCTGGGGTGCGTGTTCCACACTACTCTTAGTTAAGGCACAGGTGAACATTAACTTCCTCATTCAGGAAGAGGAATAAGAAACTTAAAGATTCCAACGTGGGAACCTCAACCAAAAGCCACAATTTCTTTTTTAAAGAATAAAAAGATAAGAACAGCAAAAAAAAACTAAGAGTACCCTATGAAATGGAAAAAAATTAAGCTCTACTACCCTACACTCTTATAAAATTAAAAGGATTATGAACTCTGAAAAGGAACTCAATGAAGAGCTACAGTGATCAAGAACACATCAAAGAAATAAATCACCCTGGTTAAGAGTAACCAGAAACAATAGATTGTATCATCAGTCTTCAGTTGAAACTATTAGGTACAGAATAAAAAATAGATATGTACTATAAAAATAAAAATATTGCTTTTTTAAATGAGCAAGGGACAAAAGAGTACTAAGTAATGATGAAAATTTTAAAAAGAACCAAGTAGAACATTTAGAGAACATAACCACTGAAATTAAACAATCAGTGGATGGATTAAACAGGAATTTAGATCCAGATGAAAGAATAGTCTGAAGAAATGATCCAGAATTAGTTAAATGTGAAGAAATCAAGATGGAAACATAGTGAAACGAAGAGATGGAAAATGCAAAATAGAGGTAAAACACAGAAGCACAGAATGGCATTATCTAACACACATCTAATTAAATATGCAGAAGAAGAAAAATTAAATGGAGGCAAGGGGATATTCAAGAGATATAGCTGAAAATTTTCCAGAGCTGATAAAAAAAAACAAGTCCTATATATAGAAAGCAAAATATATACCAGTCAAGATAAACAAAAGAAATCAACATCTAGACATATAGCAGTAAAAAGGGTAGATAAGAATAGACAAGAAGATACCAAAATTATTCACTTAGGAAAAAAAACTAGAAAGGAAAATAAACTGATACAGATCTCTGAATGGCAAAAATTTAATAAAGCTGTAAAATAAACTCTTCAGTGTGTTGAGAGAATATGCTACATGCCTAAAATTATGAATCTATAAAAAATCTTTATTCTGAAAAATGTGAAATGAAGATTGCTTTTATATTAAAAAAAAAGAGGATTCACCACTAGATTTTTACTAAAAGATCTTTTTCTGGATCAATATTTGGAAAAGAGAAAATGATCTCAGGCTGCCTGAGATTCAAGAAATAGTAAAAATTAATCAAGATAAGGGTAATAAAGAGTATCTTTACAAATAATAGTTGTTATATTTAATTTGTATAATTAGACAGAATTGAAATACTGGAAAATAATAGAATGAAAGTCAAGAGGAGGATGATCAAAGTTAATGGATAATATTTTGTATAATATTTTTTTAATTTTATTTTATTTTTAAACTTTACATAATTGTATTAGTTTTGCCAAATATCAAAATGAATCCGCTACAGGTATACATGTGTTCCCCATCCTGAACCCTCCTCCCTCCTCCCTCCCCATACCATCCCTCTGGGTCATCCCAGTGCACTAGCTTTCATCAAAAGAGGAGGTTAACTGTTTTTATGAACTTCAGACTTTGCTAGGTTATTAAGTGCACAAGGTACGAGTTTAAGGGTGCCTGTTAAAAAAGTTAAAATAGAAGTTAAAATAAGTTAAAATAGAGTTAAAATAGAAGTTAAAATAATTTTAAATTCAACCCAATAGACGGAAACACAAAAAGAAAATCCATTCACATAAAAAGGAGCATTTTCAGCAGCATATAAAAAACAAATCAATAGCTCTAGCACCATATAAAATACTAGGACAAAAAATTCACTTATCAAAATAAGTAAAATGAAACTATATATTACAACAAAAAAAGTAGACTTTTTAAGGATAAGCTTCTTTTAAAATTGAGCTACATTCTGTTTATAAGAGACATCTGAAAGTTAAAGATCCAAAAACATTGAAAGCATGGAAATGATACACCAGGCAAATATCAAATTAAAAATCCTGAAGTGCCTATATTAACATCAGAAATATGGACTTTAATATAAAAATTACTCTGGGGACAAAGACATCTCTACAAAGTGATGAATGTTGCCAGTCATCAGAAAGATGTATTAATTCTACACTTTTATACATCTAATAAGATAACTTCAGAATACATAAAGCAAAGTGGAAGATTTTCAAATACATGTCTCATTGACCAAGCACAGAAAGGTGAATTATATATAATTTTGTAGCCAGAAATTAGAGAATATACATCTGCTCCAGTACATGAGGAACAAGAAAATCTTGATCTGTAACAAGATAAAAAAATCTGTTAATATTAAACAAAATACATGATGCAAACCATTTTATTTGCAGTGTAGTTAATTAAGAAATGGGCTTCCCTTCTGGCTTAGCTGGTAAAGAATCTGGTTGCAATGCGGGAGATCTGGGTTTGATCTCTGGGTTGGGAAGATCCCCTGGAGAAGGATAAGGCTACCTACTCCATTATTCTGGCCTGGAGAATTCCATGGCCTGTATAGTCCATGGGGTCGCAAAGAGTTGGACACGACTGAGCGACTTTCACTTTAATTAAGAAATAAATAACAAAAAGTTAAATAAAGTATCCCATACATTTGGGGATATAAAACACAATTCTATAATTATAAAATAAGTAGTAATGCAAAGTTAAAATATTTAGTACTAAACAATAAAAAATACAAAGATCAAATATGGGACAAAACCTATGGGATGCATCCAAACTAATCATTAGAAAGAAATCTATGATCTTAAATTATTACTTTAGAAAATACAAATCCATAATAAGAAATTAGAAATATAACAGTAGGCTAAGTTTGAAAAAAGTAGTAGGAAGAAGAAAATTTTAGAAGAGCTAAAATTAATGTGCTGTATGCTCAGTCGTGTCCACCTCTTTGCGGCCCCAGTCTCCCTTGCCTATGGAATTTTCCAGGCAAGAATACTGGAGTGGGTTGCTATTTTCTACTCCAGGGAATCTTCCCAACCCAAGGATCAAACCTGAATCTCTTGAGTTGGCAGATGGATTCTTTATCACTAGCATCACCTGGTAAGCCCCACAATCAAACAAAAATACAATAAATTCAACAAAGATAAAAGTTTATTCTTAAAGACTAATAAAATAGCCGAGCTTCTACCAAGATTGAAGGAGGAAAATGAAAAGAGACAGATAAACAATATTTTGATTTTATTTTAAAGGTAATGTAACCAATAAAAAAGGTGAGCTTCCCAGATGGTGCCAGTGGTAAAGAATCTGCCTGCCAATGCAGGAGAAATAAGAGATCTGGGTTCGATCCCTGGGCCAGGAAGATTCCCTGGAGAAGGTCATGGCAACCCACTCCAGTATTCTTGCCTGGAGAATCCCATCGACAGAAGATCCTGGCAGGCTACAGTCCATGGAGTCACAAAGAGTCAAACAACTGAAGTGACTTAGCACACACATATGCACAACCAAAAAGGTAGAAAGAAAATAAAATGATACTGTGAAAAATATTATGTTAAAGACTTTGAAAAGTGATACAAAATGAAGAGTTCTAGAAATAAATTATTAAAAAGTTCTCAAGAAGAAACAGTTCTTGAATAATCCTAAAAATAGTTGAGAAAAATCAAAACAAATTTTTAAAGATTTTCTGCAAAGTAAATAGTAGACCTAGGTGATTTTAAAGTTGAGTTCTATCAATCCTTTGAGGACCAGACTATGCCAGCCTTTCAGAAACTCTCTGGGAGAACAGAAAAAGACAGACATTGCTCAGTCCTTGCTAACTCTAGAATTACCTTGATATGCACAGGGCCACAATGAGGAAAATGATGCAGTAAAGAGTCAGTACTAGAAAGTTTTGTATAATCTTAAACCTCAAATATTCATTGGATCATAAACAAAGCATATCAACAGCCTCAGATATGCAGTTGACACCACTCTAAAGGCAGAAAGTGAAGAACTAAAGAGCTTCTTGACGAGACTGAAGAGGCAGAGTAAAAAAGCTGGCTT
>NW_011494711.1:12137060-12175968 GCF_000754665.1 Bison bison bison
TAAATTCAACATTCTCAAAACTAAAATCATGGCATCTGGTCCCATCATTTCATGGCAAATAAAAGGGGAAAAAGTGGAAGCAGTGACAGATTTTACTCTCTTGCTAACTCTAGAATTACCTTGATATGCACAGGGCCACAATGAGGAAAATGATGCAGTAAAGAGTCAGTACTAGAAAGTTTTGTATAATCTTAAACCTCAAATATTCATTGGATCATAAACAAAGCATATCAACAGCCTCAGATATGCAGATGACACCACTCTAAAGGCAGAAAGTGAAGAACTTTCCAAAAATCAATGTGGAAGGTGACTACAGCCATGAAATTAAAAGATGTTTGCTCCTTGTAAGGAAAGCTATGACAAACCTAGACAGTGTATTAAAAAGCAAAGACATGACTTTGTCAACAAAGGTCCCTTTAGTCAAGGCTATGGTTTTTCCAGTAGTCATGTAGGGATGTGACAATGTGTGTGGGCATTCCCTCAGTCGTGTCTAACTCTTTGTGGCCCCATGGACTCTAGCCCACCAGGCTCCTCTGTCCATAGAATTTTCCAGGTAAGAATACTGGAGTGGTTTGCCATTTCCTACTCCAAAGCATCTCCCCGACCCAAGAATTGAACCTGTATCTCTTTGCACTTCCTGCGATGGCAGGCAGTTTTGTTACCACTGTGCCACTTGGGAAGATGCTACTGATGTTGACAGTTGGACCATAAAGAGCACCATAGAATTGATGCTTTCGAATTGTGGTGCTGGAGAAGACGCTTGAGAGTCCCTTAAAAAGGGAGGAAATCAAACCAGTCAATCCTCAAGGAAATCAATCCTGAATATTCATTGGAAGCACTTATGCTGAAGCTGAAGCTCCAGTACTTTGTCCACCTGATGCGAAAAGCCAGCTCATCGGAAAAGACCCTGATGCTGGGAAAGACTGAAGGCACAAAAAGGGGGCGGCAGAAGATGAAATGGTTAGATAGCATCACCAACTCAATGGACGTGAATTTGAGCAAACTCTGGGAGATAGTGAAAGACAGGGAAGACTGGTGTGCTACATACTACAGTCCACGGGGTTACAAAGAGTCAGGACACCACTCAGGGACTGAACAATAACAGCAAACTTCAACTAGTATAAGGAGGATGGCGTGGGAGTGGGGTGATTGGACATCTGTAACCAACATACACATGAAAGAAGAAAATCAAGAAATCATTAGCTTAAGAAAGGGATTCATTAAAATAGTTAAAATGCTAATGAGAAGGAAAAAATTTTTTAAACTTAATAAGAAATTTCAAGGTGAAATAAATTTTAAAAGGCTTAGATATTAAAAACTTGATTCTAAATTTTATAAAAATAAGTAGACTGATGAAATTTAAAACATCAATTTATTGAGCATTATATATGGTATAACTCATTTATATAAATATATTAAATGTTTTTGGTTTGGGGGATATTAAAAACTACAATTATATATATATATACACATACACACACACATATATATATACATATATTTTTTTAAGCCACAATTTAATATATCAATGACCAGACAAAGGCCTGAGCCAAGAAATCTCACTAAAGTGTTGACAAAAACTCCTCTGAGCAAGTGAGTAGGAGTTAACTGTGAATATTTTTAATATGATTTAATAAAAACACAAAGTTTTTTCTCACTGCCAGGCAAATATGCTCATGAACACTCTCATTTTGTTGCAGGAGGGGGGAACCCCTTCCAGGGCCTGAAAGTGGGCTCTCGTCTAACACTCAGAAATGAATCATCTGTGGAGACACATGTGTTGACAAAGCAAGAGATTTTATTGGGAAGGGCTGCCTGGGCAGAGAGCAATAGAATAGGGTAAAGGAACCCAGGAGAACTGCTCGGCCACATGGCTTGCAGTCTCAGGTTTTATGGTGATGGGATTAGTTTCTAGATTGCCTTCAGCCTGTCGTTCTAACTCAGAGTCCTTCCTGCTGGTGCACGCCTCGTTCAGCCAAGACGGATGCCATGAGAAGGATTCTGGGAGATGGTTGGACATGTGGTGTCATATTTTGACCTTTCCTGAACTCCCCCGGGTGGTGGTGGTTTAGTAGTTCCATGTTCCACCTTTTCAGTTGTTTTATCTCCTGTCGTAAAACAGCTCATGCAAATGGTTACTATGGTGCCTGGCCAGGGTGGGCGGTTTCAGTCAGTGTGCTTCCACTAACAATTTGAGGAATGTCAATAATCCATGCTTGATTCTTGTTAAGCATGTTCCATGTTCTGGCACCTTACAAAGGGATTCTGCTCTTGTAAACTTGACATTTTCAAATTCTTTTTTGTTTCCAAAATAAGCCCAGTGGGCACACATATTTCTATTGCCTTTCCAAAATGATTCTCATCACTTCTCGGCCTTTTGGCTAAGATAAAGTATAGTATCTGTTGTTATCAGTTTAAAATGACTGCCAAGTTTTTAATCTGTTCCATGGCTAGCGAGTCATACACAATATTTTTTGTTGTTGTTGTTGTTTGTTTTTAAGGCAAAAACATCAATAAATATCTTTTGGACCACTTTGAATGTAAAATTCTTCCCCTTGAAATAGCGACAATCAAAAATCTCCAATTGCACAGAAATAAAGCATGTGGATTTACATACAATCTCAAATTATAAAATCAACATACATACTGCAAACATGAACATGCATTAAATCCAAAGATTTTGCTAAAAGCAGTGAATATCAACTCAGTATTGGCCTGGCAATATACCATTTCTAAACTCAGTGTATCTTTTTCCCCAAGTTTGTCAACTCTGATGACAGAGAAAGGGAAGAAATTCATTATTACTGGCCTGCCAATTCTGTGACAGATTTTAGTCTCTTGGGTATTTAAATACAATCGTTCAACAGATTTGAGCACCTATTAGAGGTCCAGACGAAGCTGACAGCCAACATCCTTTGATCTTAATAAAAGGAGCGAGAGGAGTTTGGGGGTGTAAGAAACCAAACCGGTCTAGATACTTCCCATGTGTATATACAATGGTTGGTACAGTGGGAAACATAGGAATGAATACATAAATAAATCTGCCTTCAAATAATAAGGCATAAGATAAAAATACAAGTCACTATTCAGTATAACAAAGAAGAGAATCAGTACTATTAATATCAGGAAAGAGAAGCAAAAAGACCAAAGATAGGTAAAGGATAGAGAGTTCATATCAAGAAGAAAATTCAAATGGAAAATTGTGGGTGTGGTATGAGTGTGCATGCATATGTATATTTGCACACATGTAGAGTGATGAGCGGAGAAGGCAATGGCACCCCACTCCAGTACTCTTGCCTGGAGAATCCCATGGATGGAGGAGCCTGGTGGGCTATAGTCCATGGGGTCACTAGGAGTCAGACACGACTGAGCGACTTCCCTTTCACGTTTCACTTTCATGCATTGGAGAAGGAAATGGCAACCCACCCCAGTGTTCTTGCCTGGAGAATCCCAGGGACAGGGGAGCCTGGTGGGCTTCCGTCTATGGGGTCGCACAGAGTCGGACAGGACTGAAGCGACTTAGCAGCAGCAGCAGCAGAGTGATGAGTGTGACATTTGAGCCAATTTATAAATAATGAATTTTGCCAATTTATAAATAATGAATTTCAGAAAATCAGACATGAAGAGGGGGACCTATAGCCTGAAGGAGCAGAATAAATAAAACAATAATGTCAAGGGAATTTGGATGAAGGGAAGTTCAATTCAGTTCAGTTCAGTCACTCAGTTGTGTCCGACTCTTTGGGACCACATAGACTGCAGCACGTCAGCCTTCCCTGTCCATCATCATCTCCTGGAGCTTGCTCAGACTCATGGCCATCGAGTCAGTGATGCCATTCAACCTTATCCTCTGTCATCCCCTTCTCCTCCTGCCTTCAATCTTTCCCAGCATTCTGGTCTTTTCCAATGAGTTAGTTCTTTGTATCAGGTTGCCAAAGTATTTGAGCTTCAGCTTCAGCATCAGTCCTTCCAATGAATACTCAGGACTATTTTCCTTTAGAATTGAATAGTTTAATTGCCTTGAAGTCCAAGGGACTCTCAAGAGTCTTCTCCAACACCACAGTTCAAAAGCATCAATTCTTTGGCACTCAGCTTTCTTTATGGTACAGCTCTCACATCCATACATGACTACTGGAAAAAAACATAGCTTAGACTAGATGGACCTTTGTCAGCAAAGTAATGTCTCTTCTTTTTAATATGCTGTGTAGCTTAGTCATAGCTTTTCTTCCAAGGAGCAAGCGTCTTTTAATTTCATAGCTACAGTCACAATCTGCAGTGATTTTGGAGCTCAAGAAAATAAATTCTGTCACTGTTTCCATTGTGTCCCTATCGGGACCAGATGCCACAATCTTTGTGTTTTGAATGTTGAGTTTTAAACCAGCTTTTTCACTCTCCTTTCAGAGGGAGGGAGGTTGCAGACTACCAAATACAATCTGAGGTACTTTTGACACATAGTTGGTCAATCTAAAAAGTCTATTTAAGCAGATAATCATGAAATGACATACATTTATTTTAACCTAAAGTATACATGTACAGGGGCTTCCCAGAATGCACTAGTGGTAAAGAACCCATCTGCCAATGCAGAAGAAATAAGATATCCAGTTTCAGTCCCAAGGTCCAAAAGATCCCCTGGATAAAGGAATGGCTACCCACTCTAGTATTCTTGCCTGGAGAATCCCATGGACAGAGGAACCTGGTGGGTTACAGTCCCTAGGGTTACAGAGTCAGACATGACTGAAGTGACTTTGCATGCATGCATACAGGTATAGATTCACTCATCGCCATTTTGACCTAAGGCCACGTACTCTTCTTTCAGTATAGATCCACTAACTGGCACTCCAACGTTATCCTTCTTGTAAAAGCATTATCCAAAATATTCAGTCTTAGCTTCTTTAAAATGAAAGGAAAATTAGAAGACCCTTGTGAAGAAATCTAATTGCAAAATTTTGGATTTTTGCTATTTTCTTCTAACGTTTTATATTGTCCAGCCAATTTTCAACAACAGTTTTAAAATTGCAAGCCCAGCTGAGAATAAAAACAAAGAAACCTTGAATAGCATATCCCCACTAGGAGGGGCAGAGGTTCGTGAGCATACCAAAGGTGGATGAAGGTAGGAACAGAGAGCCTGAGTCCCTCTGGTAGGCAGTTAAGCAGATGTCTGCTGAGAAAGTCACTAAGGCAGAGACACAGGCAGAGAAGCAGGGAAAATAAGGCTGGACAGGAAAGTTGTGACCATGTTGAGAAGAACATTTAGAGTTCTGCTAAGATTTTCTGATTGGTTTGACCAACAACAGAATGTTTTACTGGAAAATGACTTGCCGTTCACTTCAACCTTTGGAAGACAGATCTAGCAACTTTGTAAGGTGAGTGGAATAGGCAGAGACTTGAGTTAGAGCATGGATTGTGCAGGGAGTTTTGTCAATAATCTAGGTTGAGGCCAGAAGTTGCAAACTGCTTTTCATCAGGCTACAAACAGCTGGCAAATATATTATGGTTGGTTTGCCATGTGTCTTTTAAAATTTAGTTTTGAACATTTAGAAACCAGGGGATCATGTAGAAAGAAAGAGAAAGAGGAAGGGAGGAAGGAAGGATGAAAAGAAAGAAAGAGGGAAGGAGGGAGGGAAGTCTGAAAAACAATTCAGCAGGGCTGAGCAGCAGCCAGGTTCCTGGCCATGACCTCCTGGGTCTCACCTACCTTTCCCTCTGTTCTGACACTGAGAGAGAGTGTCTCTTCAAAATTATTTGTGATCCAGCCCATATCACTCATTTATATATTCTCCCTAATCTCTGTAATCATAGAAAATCACTGTTCATTCAGTATAACTGAAATACAGGATATGTAGGATAAACAGGGAAAGATAGGGTCAGACAGTTAGATTAAAAGCAAGAAATTATGTCTGGGAAAACTGCTGAGGTACATATCAGTGGTATGTGAAATTATAACAGAAGATGAGAACCCCAAGAAAAGAATATAGAGAGTGGAGAACCTAAGGAATCTCTCACGTAGGTGGCTGAAAGAGAAATCAGAAAAGGAATAATCAAGAAGGCAGTAGTGTTTCATAAAGGAAAGAGTCTGACTGCAGGTATCAAATGTTACAAAGTGGTTGAGGAAGATAAAGTTTAATTGAAAGAACCATAGCCTTGTTCTTTAGAAGGTTGTCAATGACACTTTTCCAAGATTAGCTGTTAACAGAAGGGAAAAGATACAGCAACAGATGCAAGAAGAAATCAGTCAAGAGAAGATGTATATATACAGATGTATACATATGTATGTATGTATATATACATATATACACACAGATATATACATGTATCTGTATATATACACATATATTTAAGGGAAATATGACAAATTTCTCTAAGTTTGGAAGTGGAGACAGCAAGTAATCTTGGAACATGATTTTGTTAATAAGGGAAGAATCACTAGCTTGGCTCTTTAACGAACTAGTTCTAACACAAGTCACAACCTACCCTGCTGCTGCTAAGTCACTTTAGTCGTGTCCAACTCTGTGCGACCCCATAGACGGAAGCCCGCAGGCTCTGCTGTCCCTGGGATTCTCCAGGCAAGAACACTGGAGTGCATTGCCATTTCCTTCTCCAACGCATGAAAGTGAAAAGTGAAAGTGAAGTCGCTCAGTCGTGTCCAACTCTTAGCGACCCCCTGGACTGCAGCCTACCAGGCTCCTCCATCCATGGGATTTTCCAGGCAAGAGTACTGGAGTGGGGTGCCAGTGCCTTGTCCTACCATGTGTGAAAAAACAGGACCTTTCATCAGCAAACAACGAGCATCTTTGGTATGTGAAGTTGGATATCATTGGAGGAGAATCAATAAGTCAGAAAAGAAACACTGGTTCCCTCTCTCTAGACTCTAAAGTCAGCTCTTTAAGACCTTTCAGGAATTGAAATTGTCCTTAATGAAGTCCACTAACAGGAAAAGATCATAAAGAGATTTCACCACAGGGAAAGGAGCAGTCTCAGCTGGTGGGTTTTGCTTAATACCAGAACCTTGCTGGGTATGCAGACAGGGGTTGCTCTAGTGTACAAAATTAGACCACACCTCCTTCCAATTCAGCCATCCAATTAAGAAAGGTGTCTTGAAGACAAAAGATGAAAATTTTAAATTATTTAATTAATTTAAATTTTTAAATTATATTTTTAATTAAAAACGTGTATATCTAGTTTAAAAACAGATACAACATATGAATGAAAATTAAGAGAACTGAAATCTTAGAAACTCACATTCTTTTGGCTGCATTAATTACCTAGACCAGCCTCTTTCCAAAAAACACCAAGATCCTGAAGTCTCAGGACAAGAGATGATGTCAGTCTTTTTTTTTTTTTACTTTATTGTATTGGTTTTGCCATATATCGAAATGAATCCGCCACAGGTATACATGTGCTCCCCATCCTGAACCCTCCTCCCTCCTGGCTCCCCATACCACGCTACAGGGCAGGATTTCAGTAATGATGTTTTGTGACCGTAGCAAAAGCAAGTAACAGAACCTGGACCCACTAGTGGCATTTCAAATTCTCCACTTCTTTTTTCAGGAAATTTGGAAGCTCTATCAAGTAAGGAAGGTCCCATTATTCTCAGGGAATTTAGAAATGAAGGTGAAATAGGACCCATGAATCAAAGTCTGCTCCTTCAAAGCTGAGCAGACTGTGGATTCATAAAATTAAATATTGAAGAGATACGATTTTATTTAATTTCACGCTGGAAAAGCAGGTCTAACTGGTCAAAATCAGAATAAGAAAAAATTTAAAAATAAAAACAAAACATGTACAGGCCTGATGGAAGACATCAATGGTTAAGTTAAAAAGATGTGGAAGATGGGAAAAACATGGTTTCACTTCTGTCAGTACCTTATCTCTGAACCAGGGGCAAAGGAAAAGAGAGACAGAAGTCGTTGGAAGAAGGGAATTAAAGAAACTCCTTCCAGGTGACTTCCACTGCAGTGAATTAAGGGTTAGGGTTACACACGAAAAAAGAGGAGAAACAGAGGCTGGAAAGTGTAAAGATTTCACTCAGCCATGATGGGAAATCAAACAGGAAATTCATAGGAGAAATTCAGCTTTTTTCTAAAGACATTTTAATAATCTTTGTATTTCTCATAATTTTTAGTATACTTCTCTTCTTATAACTCAAAATCCAACCCTTTTACACATCCAGAGCTGGCAAACAAATAGTAAGTTTCTAGAACAGTGTTTCTTGACTATCTGTCTGAGAATCTCTTGGGGAGCTTGTTTAAAAGGAAGATTTCTGTACCCCGCACAGACCTATCTGACAGATTATCTGGGATCTGGTGCCTGGGAATCTGCATCCTAACAAGTTTCTCAGGTGATTCTTGCGCAGCAAGCCAGCACTGGTCTGATGATGCTGTTTCAGAACCACTATCTTAGCTCATGTCTAGTCCAGCAAGTCCTATGCATGACTATTCACCCACATCCTGTTTTTAATCAGTGGCTATGTCTACAGTTTTAAAACTGAAATAAAAGTGTCACACATTGTGGTGAGGAAATGGCAACTGTGCCTTCAAGTGCAGTTAGCTAGGATCAGACTCAAACCCAAGCTCATCTTCTATGATTTTGTTATTTTTTAGTTTTAAAAAATAGTTTAAAATCCACTTATTTACAGATGGTCAAGAATGGTAGGATTACAATACTGAAGCATAGTTATAATAGTAACCTGTATTGTTTAGTCAATTAGATTTGAAGATGTATCAACTTAGTTACTTAATTCTGGGCATTTGGGGACAATTATAGAATTTTACTCTCCAAACAGTGCAAACACTATTCCTCTGCTCATTTCCTCTCTGGTTTAACTGGTTCATTGGTACTTAGAGATTCAAGTAGGAAACAAGTGTAGCAAAAATGGAAGACACTTTGTGTTGGCCATTGAGAAGAAAGGTGGGTACCATTCCACCTTCTCTTCTCTTCAGTCTGAGCACAGACACTTTCATCAGTAATGAATTTCTGATCTGGGCAGAATGTTCTCATGTCACCATTACCAAACTGACACTGTAGTGAAGGAAAGGAAAGCTCACTTCAAATTCAAGTGATTTGCTTACATGAAAAACTTCGTAGTTTCCTTTCTCCTATGTCTGACTTTCATGCATGCTGAATGGCTTCAGTTATGTCCAACTCTTTGCAACCCTATGGACTGTAGCCCTCCAGGGTCCTCTGTCCATGGGATTCTCCAGGCAAGGATAGTAGAGTAGGTTGCCATGCCCTCCTCCAGGGGAATCTTCCTGACACAGGGATCAAATCCACATCCCCCATATCTCCTGGGTTGGCAGGCGGATTCTTTACCACTACTGCCGCCTGGGAAATCCATCTGACTTAACGTCATAAGTGAAATTCTTTGTTCTCCTCTTCTGAAGGATTTGTGAAAAATAATAATCATATTTCTAACTCCAGTCTGAGTTTAGTGGCCCTAGTATAAGTTCTTAAAATACATTACATATCTTTACCTTAGAATTTATCATGAGGAATTCTCTGGTAGTCCACTGGCTGGAACTCCACACTTTCACGGCTGGGGGCTCCACACTTCCCTGGTTGGAGAACCAAGATCCCACATGCCACATGGTGGGGTAAAAAAAAAAAAAAAAGTATCATTCTATGATATAAATATGTGTCTTCTAACAGAACTCTACCCAAAGTCTTGTCTCTTTAATAAATATTTTCTTCGTCTAGTATCTGCAGAAATATAAGAAAAAAGGAAGTGTACATGCCATCCTTGTAAGTTAAGTTGTGCACCTAGGAAAGGCTAGTGGAAAATCTCACAGAAGATGTCATGAAGTGGTATTCTTTACCATCAGAATTTGTAGGTAGGTCTCCTCCCTGTTAGAGATGGAGAAATTTGATTGTGTCAGCATCAGTATTGTTTCTTGTGATTTGTCTTTTCTCTTTGGTTGCTTTTAAATTTTTTCTCATTGGCTTAAGTGTTCCATGATTCTACTCTAATGTGTGAGAGTGGGTTTATTTTTATTTACTCCCCTCGAGTTGTTCTTGGGTGTTTACCAATTCTGCTAAATTCTCAGTCAGATCTTCAAATATTGCCCTCCTCTCATTTTCTCTATTTTGTCTTTCCAAATATCCATTAGATGTATATTGGATATTATTTATTTATATCTTCCCAATTAATGTTGCTATTACTATTCCAAAATGATTTTTATTCTTTTTATTTTCTTTAATCAATTTCAAAATTCTTATATTTAATAAACTTTATTTTTAGAACAATTTTATATCTACAGAAAAGTTGTGAAGATTGTACACAGAGTTCCTGTATACCTTGCACCCAGTTTCCCCTCTTACTGACATCATACATTAGTATGGTACATTTCTTATATTTAATAAGCCAATATTAATATATTATTATATTAACTACATAAATGGGATTTAGTGGACATTAACTAATGTCCATACTTAATTCAGAATTTCTTTTACCTAGTGTCCGTTTCTGTTTCAGGATGCTATTTGGGTATCACATTATATTTATTCATCATATCTACATAGGCTACTCTTGGCTATGACAGTTTCTCAGCCTTTACTGGTTTTGAAAACCTTAACAGTTTTAAGAAGTACCAGTTGGCATTTTGTAGAATGTCTTTTAACTACGATTTTTTTTTCTATGTTTTTTTTTGTTGTTAGACTCAGGGTAAAGATTTAGGGGAGGAAGAACACAGAGATAAAGTGCCATTTACACTATGTCATATCAAGTATACATACTATCAAAATGCCCTGTCATTACTGATGCTGATCTTGAGCATCTGACTGAAATAGTGTTTATCGAGTATCTCTATTGTAGAGTTACTTTTTTTCCTCCCCTTTCTACATTCTACTCTGGAAGAAAGTCACCATGCTTAAGAAATAGGACTTCTGCTCCATTTCCTTGAAAGTTCAGTTCAGTCACTCAGTCATGTCCGACTCTTTGCGACCCCATGAATTGCAGCACACCAGGCCTCCCTGTCCAACACCAACTCCCAGAGTTCACCCAGACTCACGTCCATCGAGTCAGTGATGCCATCCAGCCATCTCATCCTCTGTCGTCCCCTTCTCCTCCTGCCCCCAATCCCTCCCAGCATGAGAGTCTTTTCCAATGAGTCAACTCTTTGCTTGAAGTGGCCAAACTACTGGAGTTTCAGCTTCAGCATCATTCCTTCCAAAGAAATCCCAGGGCTGATCTCCTTTAGGAGAGACTTGTTCGACCTCCTTGCAGTCCAAGGGACTCGCAAGAGTCTTCTCCAACACAACAGTTGAAAAGCATCAATTCTTCGGCGCTCAGCCTTCTTCACAGTCCAACTCTCACATCCATACATGACCACTGGAAAAACCATAGCCTTGACTAGACAGACCTTTGTTGGCAAAGTAATGTCTCTGCTTTTGAATATGCTATCTAGGTTGGTCATCACTTTTCTTCCAAGGAGTAAGCGTCTTTTAATTTCATGGCTGCAGTCACCATCTGCAGTGATTTTGGAGCCTAAAAAAATAAAAAGTTAGCCACTGTTTCCACTGTTTCCCCATCTATTTCCCATGAAGTGATGGGACCAGATGCCATGATCTTCGTTTTCTGAATGTTAAGCTTTAAGCCAACTTTTTCACTCTCCTCTTTCACTTTCATCAAGAGGCTTTGAGTGCATTAATTACATGGGAATCCTTTCACACAGGAGGTTTGTCTCTTTTACCCCATTTATTATTTATTCAGTCATCTATTTATATCAGTATGGATGGACTCATGCAAGGATATTTATTTTGTATTTTGGGCTACAATCTACTATTCTTTTATTTTGTGGCTCAAAGTGTTCCATATTTGGCCACTAGAAGCTTATTCAATTGGTTTCTGTGTCTCTGATATATTCCCATCACTGTGAGGTTTTTTTCTTTTTCTTTAATACTTCCTTATTTTCTAGCACCATAAAACACTTGAAGATCTTTTTGTACATTTCTTGTGCCAATCCTAGAATCAATTATTTTCCCAGGGAATGCTGTTTTCTTTTATTGGAGGATAGTATTAGAAACCAAGATCTTAGGTGTGCTCATTGCTACTAAGATATCTTTGTTTCTGGGCCCTCTCAGCTGACTGAGCAAGTTACTATATGTGTGTATATTAACCCATGTATATAACATATATATAAGTATTTCTCTGTATAATCATCTTTATCTATATTGATATTATAGTAGGTAAATTCTGATGTCTCCAACTCTAGTTACCTTTTCCATATGAATCATTCTAGGCTCTTCTGTTGCTTATCTGTAAATTTTCACTCTAACAGTGAAAAGCCTGGTTCCCATAATCAGCCATTTATTTATTAATAGTTTAATTACAATATACATGTATACCAGTGTCAGAATGTTTAACTATCACTCCCACGGGAAACAAGTGTTTCAGTTAGAGTACATGTTTATGTGTCATTCTTTTTTTGCCTTTAATATTATAGACAAATCATTTCCAAAGTTACTTAGGTCAGCTTCTTTTCCTTCCACTTTCTTAAGTTGTTTCATACATTATTAACACAGTTATATTGACTTGTCACATTCTGCAAATTCTGGGATCCCCCAACCTTCTAAGTGAGTTTTAATAATTTGCATACATTGAGTCATTCTTTGTGCTGAAAATCTATGGGTATTGACAAATGCATAGTGTCATATATTCATAATTATAATGTCATACAGAGTTGTTTGCTGTTCTTAGTCTGCTCAGCTCCCACAACAAAATTCCGCAGACTGGGTAGCATATGCAACAGAAATTTTTCTCTTTGTTCTCAATGCTGGTTCCAGATCTAGTCCAAGATCAATTTGGGGAGGGTTCAGTTTTGGTTAGAGCTCTTTTCTTGGCTTGCAAGTGATTTTGTCATCAGACAGCTTCCCTACCCCAAGGCTCCGCTAGGCAGTCAGCCTCCAGAACTATGAGAAAAAAATAGATATCTGGGAAATAATAGATAAAAAATAGATATCTGTTGTTTCACCACCTAGTCTGTGGTATTTTATTTTGATAGCCCAGGTAGACTAAGAGAATGCTATAAAACTCATGAGTGCTCCATCTATTCAACCTTCTCCACATACCCAAACACCCCACACCACCCCTCCAAACCCCTGCAAACCACTGATCTTTTCACAATCACTACAGTATTGTCTCTTTCAGTATGTCATGTAAGTGGAACTATACCATGTAACCCTTTCAGACTAGCTTCTTTCACTAATCTACATGTATTTAAGGTTCATCAAGACGTTTCTTGGCTTGATAGGTCATTTTTACAATAGTTGAATAATATTCTGTTTGTTTTACATTAACCTATTAAAGGGCATTTCAGATCATTCCACTTCTTTCTGTGATTGAGAATAAAACTGCCACAAATATTTGTTTTTGTTTTTGTTTTTGTTTTTGTTTTTGTGAGGACATGTTTTCAAGTCAATCAGGTAAACATAAGCATGAAAAAAGTGAAAGTGTTAGTCGCTCAATCGTGTCCAACTGTTTACGACTTCATGGACTGTAGCCTGCCAGGCTCCTCTACCAGGCAAGAAAACAGGGGCAGGTTGCCTTCTCCAGGGGATCTTCCTGACCCAGGGATTGAACCTGGGTCTGCTGCTCTGCAGGCAGATTCTTACTGTCTGAGTACCATGCTGCTGCTGCTGCTGCGTCACTTCAGTCGTATCTGACTCTGTGCGACCCCACAGATGGCAGCCCACCAGGCTGCCCCGTCCCTGGGATTCTCCAGGCAAGAATAATGGAGTGGGTTGCCATTTCCTTCTCCAGTCTGAGTACCATGCTGCTGCTGCTGCTGCTGCTGCTGCTAAGTCGATTCAGTCATGTCTGACTCTGTGCGACCCCATAGATGGTGGCCCACCAGGCTCCCCCGTCCCTGGGATTCTCCAGGCAAGAACACTGGAGTGGGTTGCCATTTCCTTCTCCAATGCATGAAAGGGAAAAGTGAAAGTGAAGTCGCTTAGTCGTGTCCGACTCTTCGAAACCCCATGGTCTGCAGCCTACCAGGCTCCTCCGTCCATGGGATTTTCCAGGCAAGAGTACTGGAGTGGGGTGCCATTGCCTTCTCTAGAAGCCCCAAATATAGGCATACTTAGGAGATACTACAGGTTCAGTTCCAGACTCTGAAATAAAGTAAATGTGTGCATGCTAAGTCACTTCAGTTGTGTCTGACTCTTTGCAACCCTATGGACTGAAGCCTGGCAGGCTTCTCCATCCATTGGATTCTCTGGAAAGAATACTGGAGTGGGTAGCCATTTCCTTCTCCAGGGGATCTTCCCGACCCAGGGATTGAACCTGTGACTCTTAAGTCTCCAGCATTGATAGGCGTGTTCTTTACCACTAGCACCATTTGGGAAGCCCTAATAAAGTAAACAGCACAATAAATAGAGTTACATGAATTTTTGGTTTCCCAGTCCATATAAAAGTTATATTTAAACTATATGCTGTCTATTAATTGTGCAATAACATTATTTAAAACAATGGCCAATGGGACTTCCCTGGTGGTACAGTGGAGAAGAATATGCCTGCCAATGCAGGGGACACAGCCTTGATTCCCTGGTCAGGGAAAATTTTACATGCAGCAGAACTGAGTCCACATGCTGTAATCCCTAAAGCCCACGCACTTAGAGCCCATGCTCTGCAATAAGAGAAGTCACCATAATGAGAAGCCCATGCACTGCAATGAAGGCTAGCCCCAGATCACCTCAACTAGAGAAAGCCGGCATGCAGCAACAGAGGCCCAGTGCAACCAAAAATAAATAAGCTAATTAGTAAAAAAAGAAAAAAAAGAATAGGATTAAAAATACCCACCAAAAAAAAAAAAATACCCACCAATGTATATACCTTAATTTAAAAATACTTTATTGCTAAAAAATGCTAACCATCATCTGTACCTTCAGTATGTTGTAATGCTTCTGTAGGTGGGGTGTCTTGCTTTGTTGATGGCTACTGACTGATCATGGTGGTGACTGTTGAAAGTTAGGATAACTGTGGAATTTTTAAAAATAAGACAAAAATAAAGTTTACCACATCGATTGGCTCTTCCTTTTTTTGAATGATTTCTCTATAACATGCAATGCTATCTGATAGCATTCTACCGATTGTAGAACTTCTTTCATAATTGGAGTCAGTCCTTTCGAACCCTACAGCTGCTTTATCAAATAAGTTTATATAATAAATTCTTTGTGATCATTTCAACAATCTTCACAGCATCATGACCAGGAGTAGATTCCACCTCAATAAATCACTTTCTTTGCTCATCTCTAAGAAGTAACTCCTCGTCAATTAAAATTTTATCATGAGATTGCAGCATTACAGACACATCTTCAGGCTCCATTTCTACTTCAGATTTTCCTGCTATTTCCACCTAATCTGCAGCTATCTCCTCTACTGAAGTTTTGAGCCCCTCAAAATCACATACAGGGAGTGGAATTACCTTCTTCCAAACTCTTGCTAATGTTCATATTTTGGCCTCTTCCCATGTATCACAGTTGTTCTTAACGGCATTTAGAATGGCAAATGTTTTCCTCAAGTTTCTTCGCCCAGGTCCATTAGAAGAATCACTATCTAGGGCAGCTACAACCTTACAAAATGTATTTCTTAAGTAATAATACTTAGAATTCAAAATTATTCCTTGATCCATGAGCTGCACAATGAAGGTTGTGTTAGCAGGCATGAAAACAGCATGAATCTCATTGGATATCTCCAACAGAGCTCTTGGGTTATCACACACATTGTCAGTGAGCAGTAATGTTCTGAAAGAAATCTTTTTTTTCCTGAACAATAGGTCTTAACAGTGAGTTTAAAATAGTTAGCAAACCATGTTGTAAGCAGATGTTCTGCCATGTAAGCTCTGTATTTTTCCATTGATAGAGCACAGGCAAAGTAGTTTAACATACTTCGGAAGGGCTCTAGGATTTTCAGAATGGTTTCAACTTAAAGACAGTTGATGCATAAGCCTCCAACAAGGGTGTCAGTCTGTCGTTTGAGGCTCTGAAGCCAGGCATTGACTTCTCCTCTCTAGCTATGAAAGTCCTAGATGGAATCTTCTTCCAATAAAGCTGATTATCTATATGGAAAATCTATTGGTTAGTGTAATCACCTTCATTAATGATCTTAGCTAGATCTTCTGAATAACTTGCTGTAGCTTCTGCATCAGCATTGCTTCTTCACCTTACGCTTTGATGTTACGGAGATGCCTTCTTTCCTAAAACTTCAGAAACCAACTTCTACTACCTTCGAACGTTTCTTCTGTAGCTTCCTCACATCTCTTGGCCTTCATAGAATTAATGAATGCTCTGGATTAAGCTTTGGCTTAATGAAATATTGTGCCTAGTTTGAGCTTCTATCCAGACCACTCAAACTTTTCCTGTATTATCAATAACACTGTTTCACTCTCTTATTCATGTGTCATTCTCATAGGACCTTTAATTTTCTTCAGTATTTTTTTTTCCTTTGCATTCACAACTTGGCTAACTATTCAGGAAAAGGTCCTAACTTTTGACCTATCTCAGCTTTCAGTATGGCTTCCTCACTAAGCTCTATCATTTCTAGCTTTTGATTTAAAGGAGAAGGTGTGTGACTCTTCCTTTCATTTGAACATTTAGAGGCCCATTGCAGAGTTATTCACTGGCCTAATTTCAATATTGTGTATCTCAGAGAATAGGGAGGCCTGAGGCAATGGGGAGAGACCGGGAACAGTTGGTTGGTGGAACAGTCAGAATACACATAACATTTATCAATTAAATTTGCCATCTTATATGAACACAGTTTGTGGCAGCTCAAAACAACTACAGTAATAACATCAAAGATCACTGATCACAGATCCTCATAACAAATATAAAATACAATAGTAAAGAAAAAAAATAAATATTGCAAGAATTTGCAAAATGTGACACCGAGACATGAAGTGAGCAAATGCAGTTTGCTGATAGACTTGCTTAATGTGGAGTTGCCTTCAATTTTTTTAAAACCTTCAATTTGTAAAAAAGGCAAAAAAAACACACAAAAAAAAAACAGTATCGGTGAAGTGTAACAAAATATAGTGCAATTAAGCAAGGTATGTCTGTTCCTAAAAGTGCAAATGCTAGCTCATACGGTAAAATTATGTTTAGCTTTGTAAAAATACTGCCAAACTGTCTCCCAAAGCACTATACTAGGTTGCATTCCCATCAGCAATGAAGGAATATTCCTGTTAGTCCGCATCCTTGCCAGCAATTTGTATTGTCATTTATCTGGATTTTAGTCATCCTGACATCCATGGAGTAGTATCTTGTTACTACTTGGGATTTAATTTGTAAATTAAATTTAATTTGTAAATCCCAAGTGACAAATGATATTGAGCTCTTTTAATGCACTTATTTGCCACCTACATACCATCTTTGGAGATGTGCTTGCTCACATCTTTTGAGCATGCTTTAATTGGGTTGTTTGCATTCTTATTTTTGAATTTTAAAAGTTCTTTTTATATTTTGGATGCAAGTTCTTTTTCAAATATGTGTTTTGCAAATATTTTCTCCCAGTGTAAGATTTTTCTTTTGATTCTTTTAACAGTATCTTTCCTAAAGTGGAAGTATTTAATTTTAATAAAATCCAATATATCTGTTTTTGCTTTTACAAATCACCTTTTTGGTGTATGTAAAAAGTTATCATCAAATCCAAGGTTACCTAGATGTTCTCCTATGTCATCATCCAGAAATGTTACACTTTTATGTTCTGCATCTAGGTCTATGATTCATTTAAGTTAATTTCATGAAATGTGTAAAGTCTTGCATATGGATGTCCAATTGTTCAAGAAC
This sequence comes from Bison bison bison, assembly GCF_000754665.1. NCBI lineage: Eukaryota > Metazoa > Chordata > Mammalia > Artiodactyla > Bovidae > Bison > Bison bison. The sequence goes on from NW_011494711.1 coordinate 12,154,839, forward strand.
CATTTTTGAAAATACTGTCCTTTCTCCATGAAACTACATTTACTTCTTTGTCAAAGATCAGTGACTATATTTGTGCAGGTCTATATCTGGGTACTTTAATCTGTTTCATTGATCTACAAGTCTATTCTTTTGCCAAAACCATGTTGTCTCAATCATTATAGATTTATAGGTCATCTAGAAATTGTGCATTATGATTCCTCTAATTTTTATCTTCTTCTCTTCCTCCTCCTCATTCTTATACTTCTTTGGTGTTACATTGGCTATTCTATCTTTTGCTTTTTCTTAGGAATTTTAGAATCTGTTTCTCAATGATTACAAAATAGCTTGCAGGAATGTTGATTGGGATGTCAGTGAATCTATAGATTAAGTTAGGAAGAACTAATACCAACACTATTGAGTCTTTCAACCCATGAACACAGAATATCTATTTAGATTTTCTTGGATTTATTTCATCAGCATTGAGATATAAATAGATCTGTATAGATCTGTACATATTTTGTCAAGTTTATACCTAAGTGTTTCATTTTTTTGGTACTATTGTGAACAGTATTGATGGTTGAGTTTAAAATCTTAGTTGTCCATTTCTTGTATACAGGAAACCAATTACCATATTTTTGTATAGTGATTTGTGTCCTATAACCATGCTATACTCACTTACTAGTTTCAGAATGTTTATTGTTGATTTGGGGGGATTTTTCACATTGACAATCATATTATCTGAAAACAAAGGAAATTTCATGTCTTCCTTCCCAATTTGTATCTTTTATTTCCTTTCCTTGTCTTAGTGAACTAACTAGGATTTTCAGTATAGTGGTAAATAGAAGTGGTGAGGGGATATCTTTTGTTTGTACCTCATCTTAGGGGGAAAGCATCCAGTTTCTCATGTCATAATATTAGCTAGCTGTAGGGTTTTTATAGACGTTCTTTATCAAGTTGTAGGGTTTATCCTCTACTCCTAAGATATACATGCCTTCTATTCTTCAAACTGTCTTATTTTCCCAAGTTCTAATAAATGTGCTATTTGCAAGATCACCTGACAATTTGCTCATAATTAATCATATCATTTTGTGGTTTATAGTTTTGATCATGAAAGTTTTATTTCTCTGTGGAATTCCTTTCATCTGCTCACTAAGATGTACCCACATAGACTTGATAAAGTCCAGTATATCAATCAGTGAATTCACTTAAATACATTCAGATTCCCTGAGCAGAATTTAGAAGCAAGTAACTGGTTCACTCTTTAACATTCTTTTAAAATCTTCTGTCATTTCATGCACCTGGGGGACAAAGCTGGAAGGTCTGTAACAGAGCTGGATATAGTTTCCTCCTCAGCTTTTTGGCTGGTTATACAATCTTGGCCAATTTCTTTAAATTAAAAAGTCGTTAATCTTAACATTGCTCTATGTAAAAATTAAAAACGGTGACATTCACACTTTTTTTTGCTCAAAGAAGTTTAGAGAAGACTCAGTATCTTAAATTATCAATTTGTGAACTCCTTGAATAGTGTTGTGAATAGCTTCTAAGGTAGCTCCCAGTCCCCTCCTCCTGTTCATGCCTTTGTGTAAGCCCAGCTCTGTGAGTGTGGGTGGGTCCTGTGACTTGTATCTAACAAATAGATGGCACAATTGATGGGATATCACTCTTGTGATTATGTTCTGTTCTATGGCAAAGGTACTGGGATGTCAGTCTGGTTACACTGCATTATTTAGGGCTCTGTCTCACTTCCCTGGTGGCTCAGATGGTAAAGAATCTGCCTGCAATGTGGGAGACTCAGGTTCAATCCCTGAGTTGGGGAAAATCTTCCGGAGAAGGAAATGGCTACCCCCTCCAGTATCTTGCCTGGAGAATTTGACAGACAGAAGAGCCTGGCAGGCTACAGTCCACGGGGTCACAAAGAGTTGGACATGATTGAGCAACTAATGGTTATAGTATCTCTTTCTCTCTATTGTTGGGTTTTGATAAGCAAGTTGCCATGAAACCTATGGCTATAAGGAATGCTTCTGACAACAACCCTGAGGAATTGTGATAGGAAATCCTTCCCCAGTCAAGCCTGTAGATAAGAACTCAGTCCTGGGTGACATCATGATTGCTGCTCTGTGAAACTCTGAGGATATTAAAAGATTGTGGGGTCTGGCTGCCCACAGTTCAAAAGCCAATAACAGGCCAGTTTGGTAGAAAGGAAAGCTTGCTTTATTTCAGATTTCAGCAACTAGGGGGGTGGTGGGCAGACATCTGTCCAAAGGCTGTACCCCCCGACAACTGGCAGATGCCCCCCCACACACACAGCCAGAGGGGCAAGAGCTTTTAGAGACAGAAATGAGGTTATATACAGAAACAGCACAGTCATCTTTGACAGTCATCTTCAAATTGGTCATCAGTGGTCTAATCAATGTCAACTTGGTTGTTGACATTGATTGTTTTAGGTACAGTTGGTTGTTGTAGGTACAGTTAATTTTCAGTTCCAGGGTCTGTTTCCTCCCATTTTTTGAGGCCAATTCTTATAATTGCGGCAGCTTATGTCATGGGTATAGCCTGGTCATCATGTAGTTTATTTTTTTATAAGACAGCACCTGGGATATGGTTCAGAATATTATCTGTAGTCCTTGAGAAGGAAACAAAGGTCCTTAACTCTGTTTAATGACTACGTTATTATTATTTGATCTTCTTTGACTGTTTTCCTTTGTTTCTACATTTTCATTTCTCTGATTAAACTTATTCTTTGACTGAAGTTTTCCACAGACAAAAGCAGGCAGAGGATGTTGCAGGGTTTGGGGTCAAGGACCACAGGGTCCTGCTTCGTTTCAAGGAGACCCAGCTAAACATACTGTGCCCGTACTCCTGACGCACAAACTTTTGAGATATTATGTTTGAAACCTCTATGTTTGCAGCAGTTTGTCAAACAACAACAGAAAGCTAATACAAGTGCAAAGCCTCAATTAAATAGGTAATATATTTTAAGAACCTCAAAGAGATAGGTGTTAATAGGTCACTCTAGATTTTTTAAATTCCATTTCATTTAAAGTAAGTAAAGACAGAGAGAGATAGCAGAAAGTTCTGTCATTGAAGAGTAGCATTCTTTATTTCAGAAAGGTGTCAAAATTTTATTTTATTGCCCATAGTTGTGTAAGGAATTGGATATAAAGCACCAATAATTTTGTGATCCAAAGTATAGTATAGTTGTTATGTGTTATATACTATGCTTAGACTGTATACATCCACCAATACTTATACTTTATGATTAGTATACACAAGCTGTTTCCAAGTTTGATCTTCACTTCAGACTAGGATTTTTAGTATTGTTTGTATCATGCACTAAGATGGAAAAGCATTAAAAAGTAGAAATGATAAATAAAAGTCATTTCAAAAAATATAGTTCCAACCTGTTTGACATGGTGGTGTTCCTATAGTCACATGACAAGAGTGACTCCTAATAGGTTTGATTCAAATTTGATTTATCAATCAAAGCCATATTAGAAAAATCCATTTTCATAACAAATTTTCAATTAGTAAATTCACCAATATTACATATTTGACAACTTTGGGGTTAAAAAAAAACTCTTCACTTTTCTTTTCCCAGTAAATTATATCAAAGTAAGTCACTGTGGTCATTGCACACCAGAAAATTAGAGAAATGACATCTTCTAAAGCCTCATTGAGGTCAGATTCAGGTTGAAAAACTATGCTATGAGAAATTTACCCACATTTCCACTCAACAACAGGTTTCTTACAACTTGTGAACACACAAAACATGCGATACCCTTCCTTCCTGTACTTTGGTTAAAAAATGCTTAACTTTTTTTCCAGAACATGTCTAACTCGGCTCTCATGCTTCTTATCGCAGGCGACAGTGCAGCATGCTGTGCTTCTTCCCTCTACCATTTTGGGTTTGATGTTTACTGTAAGATGGTATCATACTATATTTAACACTTAAAACCACAGAAAGGCAAATGACATGTTGTCTGCTTTTCCAGATGAACTGCGGTAGCTCTTAAAACATTGTTCACATAGAATACTTTAAAATCATCTTTCCTAAAATAAATATAGTATTTTTGCCCCTGGACTTGGTGAAAGAGGACAAACAGATAATGCTACACACATGTAAGCAGATCTTTAACATGACAATTCTAGTCTGTGGTGAGAAATAAGCAATATCTGTCAAATCACAATTGATTTGCAAGCCCCTGTTGGAAATAAATGTATTGCTAACCATGTAGTTATTATAAGGTATGTGCTTATATCTGAAAACTTGCTTGTAGACCTGAGAAGAGTCACCTTATATGTTTGCCTTTCTATTTACCAAATAGGGTCTTTTCTCCTATTTACAATATCCTTATTCATGCAATATCTACAATTGTACATTTTAAATATTGGGGTTGGGGCAAATGGTAGTCCTGTGGTGGTAACCACACAGAACCAGCAAAGAGGTGAACAACATCCGGAGAGACTAAGCAGGTAAGCTAGAGCTGGGAAAAACTGGCTTCCAATATTAGCCCTCCCAGTGACCATGGGGGCTTCTCTGAATACCTGCTTCCTTATCTATATGCCTAATGTCTCTCTACAGGTTTATTTCTGGGATCACATGGACAACATCTTTCACCTATTATGCATTCAGTAAATGACAGACAAGATTGCCGTTGTTCCTGTGAAAGCTCTACTCTTCACATGAATGATTCTTATGCATAGCCCACTGGATACTCCTGAATTCAAAGAATTAATAGAAAGTATGTCCCATTAGAAATATTTTCCTATTTTATTTTATCACTTATTTCTTACCCTACAAGCTTCCTTGCCCTCATCTCTTTTTTCCTCAAAATGAGTCACTCTTTATTCAGTTTATTTAAGTGTATCAGTTACACTCAAAGTCATCTATCTCTCATACATACACACACACACATGCACATACAGCGTTCACAATCAGTAGGGACTGTATATTACATTGTCCAGATTATCTACCCTAGAATACAGGTAATGAGCAGCTGTATCGCCAGAACAGAGAAATCATGAACTTTAATTGGCATTGAATAAAAATGTGATTGAAAGATGAGGAGTAAAAGTGATATCAACATAACTAATAGACAAGAGAGTGCTGCAGCAATAACTACTAAGAATATATAATATAAAGTGAGGAGTAATGTGAAAAAATTCCACAGGAGGAAAATCTTTTTCCTAACTCTAATTTTTCAAACTTTAGATATTTGTTCAAAAAACATCACAAGGCTGTAGGATCTTGAGAGTTACAGACTTGTCATCAATGTTTAGGAAGAGCAAAAGTTGAATCAGGTAAGAAAGACATCCTCATCCATTTTGTTTAGGCCACCAGTAAAAAAGACCTTATTATAGTCTTTAGTACCCATCTTAGAAAACATCTTTCAATGGATTTTATAAAGCTTAAATCCTCTTATTAAATCTACTTCCTGCTTTATTATCACTGTGGATATTAAAAAAAGGGCTGATGATCATCTTCGCTTCTAATCTTTCATAAATTTGAACAGAAACATTCAAAACGCCTATTAATAAGCCTCCCCATAGTCTACTGAGCTCAAGCAAATATAAGTTTTGTAACCCACCAGTTAATCTACAGAAGGTATTCCAAATAATTACATTCTGTCACATTCTTATTTATACTTGATTCTAAAAAGTTCTCAACTTTTCACATGACTAATCTAGAAAATAAATATTACCCTTGCTTTCACAGGCAGCATTAAAATGAGCAGGCACTTGAGTTAATTTGTTATATTTTGTAATTTACTATTATTTAATTTTCCTACTGCCTGCTTAGAACTTGAACCGTTCTGGTTAAAAAAAGATTGCAAAAGATACATAGTAGTACAAAAGTTTAAATAAAGTTCACTACAGCCATGAAATGAGATGTCAGTTTTGCAATCCATCTGCACTTTCTCACTAAACTGGGTGGAGCTGATCTAAAGGAATCTGAAGATATTTACAAAATAAGCTAATAGGAAAGGGCAGGGCAACCCATTAAAAGCGACTCTCTTCCTCTTCCACAGCGTGGTGAAGGCCTGGGATGAATTTCAAGAGCTGTTTCCGGACACTTCCCCTTCTGCTTTTCCTGGGCAGGGTCCCATACATGCCTGAGAAGTTACCCTCACACAAGGGAGACATGGACCCACTGCTGGCAGAACTAATGCTCCGATTCCTCCTCGAAGAAGACCTCTTCAGAAAATCGTCTCCTTCCTTCAGGACAAAGCACTCGTCATCTGTGCTTGTCTGGCGGCTGAAGGCGTCCCGACTGGAGTCTTCAGACACACCGGTCTGGTACCCATCCTCACTGTCTATCGTCATGGAGCTCAGCCAGCTCTTACAGCTGCTGGCACTGGATAATCGATTCCGGTCCCGGAGGGCCGCGCCAGGCAGGGGTCCAAGCAGTGTGAATTCATCTATGTCCATATTTTCCAAGCTTGGGCAGTTAGTCGCATCACCTACAGTGCAGAAAAGAAAGCCTCCTGTGAAATAGATCTAAGCATCACTCCTTACAAGTAAATACATCAAAATTTCTCTTTGAAAGGCACAAGAAAGAGTAAGGGTAAATAGTTCTTTTCACCAAGCTTGCACAAATAAGTGACTGTCTATGAGATCATTTGATAAGCTTAAGAGTATGATTTTTCAAGCTATTTGTCCATAGACTGTGGGTGCTCAGTTACTTGGTTGTGTTTGACTCTTTGTGACCCTGTGACTCTAGGCTGCCAGGCTCTTCTGTCTATGGAGTTTTCCAGACAAGAATACTAGACTGGGTTGCCATTTCTACTCCAGGAATCTTCCTGACCCAGGGACCAAACCTCCATCTCTTGCATCTCCTGCACTGGTGAGCAGATTCTTTAGCACTCTGCCACCTGGGAAAACCTTGTTTATGGATTAGTTTCATGTAAAGGATTCCATGGTCACAAAAAATGGTCTAGATTAAATAAATTGAAACAAAATCTTCACATTAGAATAGTTCAACTCATCTAACAGTATTCCAGTGCAACTTTTGAATTTCCAAAAGAATCATTTCTCACATTAAAGTGGCCCCGCCACTTTTTATTAAAATCATCATAGAAATGGGTTCCAAAGAATATACTTGGAGAAATGCCCTCTTATGGATTTTCTCTATTTTAGTTCCTCCAGTTTTTAGTTACTGCATTTTTTAATAATTGTAAAATTATTATAACATCACTTGAAGTGTATGGAAATCACAGTTATAAAACCTGCACCTTACGGACTGATTATTAGAGAATTCAAAGATGCTTAGAACAGAAAGGATATCTTAGCGCCTCGATATTCCCAGTTTATTCTTAGAATACTTTAATACTTATATTCTTTGAAATGGTAGTGTACCAGAAAACATCCCTGTCCTAAAATAAATAATCATTTGAAAAAATTGAATGTTATCTGCTTAGCTGAATTTCTTCATCAACCTTTTATAACCTACATCTGGGCTCTCCAAACTCAAATTTTAATCTCACAACAACAGCCTGTTCATATCCCACTTGCTTCTGTACTATCTGAGTTGTTTGGTATGCTGCTAAAAGAAAGGAGATTATTTGTAATGCTACCCAGAAAAAAAAATCATTTGAAGGTGACTTTGCTTCAGGAAAAGTAATAGGACATTACACACTCAGAAATGTGTTTTTTTAACCTCATGCTGATTGTCTCTACTGCTGCTCTCCTTTGCCCTTTGCCCTTGGTTGACAATATTAAAAGAGACTGTTTGTTTATTTTTCCATTTGATCTGCAAGGTTGAGTAGGGTCAGCCCTATGGTGACCAGTTATAATGCGTTCTTTTTTGTTAACAAAACCTACTTTATTTCATTTGGACAACAAGTTGATGAATGTCTTTTGATTGGAGAGCATTTGGCATGTAGAATCTCATGCCCTGGATATTTATTCTAGGTCTATAAAAAGTAAACTAAAGAACTCTTTTAATCTCTCAAAAAATATAGACAATGGCCTTATGAGGAGCCAATCTCCTTGATCCTGAACAAAGGACCTTGTCTATACAAGGCCATGCCCACAGAACCACAAAACTGCCTACACTTATCAGATCAAACCCCATCTCCCCTTTAGGATGCTCCTCTGCAAGTAGAGGCAAAGATATGCCAAACGCCGTGAAGTCTACAGAAATCCAGGAAGTAGCCATATATTTGTGCCTCTGACTTGTTAGCAAATTTTAGAGCCCTCAAAAAAACCCTGTTATACATTTTTAAGAATATTACTTTGTAAACACAAATAGAGAAGTAACTCATATATGTTTCATTTTCTGAAAAGAAAGAACTTGAACACCAACTTCTGTCATAAATTAGTGCCGAATTAAGAATTAAATATATCTTTTTTCTATAAACAGATGATCACTAAAACAAACAGATAGTGTAAGGTTATAAATAGAGACTTTAGGTCAGACTTATCTAACAAAGATATAAGCTGTATTTCACACCCACATAGCTAGTAGTTTCAGTGCATTATTTGCACACGTAAGTTCATTCCTCAGGTTATACCAGTCACACAGCAAGTGCCAAGTCAATGAATTTTAAACTCAACCCTTCTTCTCAGAATGCATACAATGGCAAGAAGCATGCATTTACTGTTTTAAAGATCCTTCACATTTCCTGGGTTTGAGGGCCATGAAGGAGAATACCTCTGCATTATTCTAACTTACACAATTTGAGCAAATAATACAAGCTCCACCCAAGAAGCATGCTACCTTTCCAGTTTCAAGAGTTTCTCAGAACTATGCAGCCCTTGAGCCAAAGGTATTCTCAGGAATTTAATTCATCTGCCAAAGTAATAAGAAAATGAGGCCACCATTCATATTGCTCTTCTAAAAACCCCAGGTGCTTCTTGCGAGTGTGTGCGTGCATGTGTGTCCATGTTTTCGTGTGCATGTGTTATGTGTGTGGAAGAGGGGGCGTCATCTGACTTACCCCTCCTCCAAATACACTGGTCACTCCAAAAGCCAAGCCAAAGGAATACAAACTATTTTTGACCCATGCTAGACAATTTTTTCCTTGTAATGATGACAATCTTAAAACAATTTAGACACAGAAGTACTGAAAGAATGAAATGTAAGTGTGGTTTCTGAACCGGAAATCACATTTACCATGAAGCAGGCGCTGTTCCTGTAACTGCAGAGATCTGAACTCCACCCATTTCTTCTTTAAGGTTTGCTGAGAAAGAAGAAAAAAAGTGCTAATTATTAGGAAACCCCAGAGGAGACAGCAATGTACTTTCAGGGGTTCAGATTTGTCAATTCATTTTTTTTCATTTCTTTCTAGCACCAACAATCCCTCTCATTCATTTGAAAGATTTTTTTTTTTATGTATAGTAGGGGAATATAGGGAACACCAATTTCTCAAGAAATAGTCTAGTAGCACCAATGAATTGAAACAATAACATTGTTTCAATAGAGATGACAGAAAATAGAAACAATGACATTTACGTTTTTTTATTTTAAATTATTGGAAAAGCAGATTGCTTGGGTTTGTGTCCATTTACTAGCTGATTCAGCAAGACTTTAAACTCTAGGCTTCTCTCATTTATAACATGAGGACAACAGAACCTAAACCCTTGGATTTTCATGAGGATTATAAGCATTAGTAGATGAAAATGGGTGGAATGGTGGATACAGCTTAGTAAATGTTCAAAAATGCCATGATCATTTTGAATGGACACAGAAGATGTGGTACATATATACAATGAAATATTACTCAGCTATGAAAAAGAATGAAATAATGGCATTTGCAGCAACATGGATGGGCCTAGAGATTTTCACACTAAGCAAAAAGCAAGTCAGAAAGAGAAAGACAAATACTATATGATATCACTTATATGTGGAACCTAAAAAAAATGATACCAATAAGCTTATTTATAAAACAGAAACAGATTCACAGACAGAAAACAAACATGCTTATCAAAGGGGAAATGGGGCAGGAGAGGGATAAATTAGGAGTATAGGATTAAGACATACACACTATTATACATAAAATAGATGAACAACAAGAATTTATCGTACACCACAGAGAACTACATTCAGTAGCTTATAGTAACATGTAATAGAAAGAACTCTGAAAAAAATATATATGTATAACTGGATCACTTTGCTGTACATCCAAAACTAACACAATATTGTAAATCAACTGTATTTCGATTAAAAAAAAATACCACCATCATTCTATAAGCCTGGGTCACTAACACTATTTTTTCTGCTGGATATCTATTTTTCTTTTTTTTTTTTAATTTAATTTAATTTTATTTTATTTTTTAACTTTACAATATTGTATTGGTTTTGCCATACATCAAAATGAATCCGCCACAGGTATACATGTGTTCCCCATCCTGAACCCTCCTCTCTCCTCCCTCCCTCGCCAAGGGAAGCTGACCAGCTCTAAAAGATATCCTTGGAGGGCTAAACTTAGAACATTTCTTAACAGTTCTTGACTTCTTAACTGCTTCCTTCCTTGGCTGCTCCATGCATGAGAACAGTGGCCCAGGGAGGGATGAAGGGGCTGCTGTAATGGTCACGACTGCACATGAGGCCTGGCCTAGCCCACAGCCAGGATGCGGATGGGAGTCGAACGTCAACAAAGGAGAAGGCACCTGACGAGGCAAAAGGCTCCTTTTCCCTTCTCTCTGCTTTTCACTCCACCCCTTCTTTGCCACTTCAGGTCCACAGAAAGCCCCCAGATTTAGGTACCCCACCACTCAGATTCGCCTGTGGACATTTATCAGGAAGGAAAGGCAGCCTGAGAAGAAACAAATGGTCCTTTGTACAGATCAGTCTGGAAGGGGTAGACGAAGGCTAAAATGGGAGAGTGGGGTAAAAGCACATTTGGAAGAGGAAGACTAAAGGAAAAGAAAATATTACAAGAATGCCATTAAATGTTTAAGGGGGACTCTGGCTGTTCAGGGAATGAACAATCACTGGGCAGGACTTTCTCAGCCTTGATAACAGTAACATATAGCAGCATTCCTTATGCCTGTCAGTATAATATGTAATCAATAAATCAAAGACATAAAATACCTCGCTCAGTTAATTCCTTGTCCTTTCTATACTATAACATAGTCTACCTGGCTCTAAGACTGCTGGGCTACCTGAATTTATAGCTCTTATAAACCTGAGGTCATGTGAAGGTCAGAGTCAGGAAACCAGGAAGTACAGAACCAGCAGGGATCTGGCATATAAGCCCTTTTTTCTTTCTTAAAGAGGTTTATCTCTTACAAGAGAATAGAGTCCAATTGGGGAGCATAAGGATAGACCAATACTCAAAACTAATTATAGGCAGAAGAGGAAGTTGTATTTCTGTACTTACTACCTATAAATACAAAGTCAGGACTTGCCAAATAGTTTCTGTGAAAATAAAGGTTTTTAAGTATCAAATCTGTTGATTTGTCCCAGTCATCTCAGTATGTCGTCACTTAAACCAAGAAAATACCAGTGTAAAGAGCAGCTGTGTCAAAGTGACTAAGAGCTTTTAGTCTGTACTGAAGCTTCCTTATTTTGCTCAAAGTCTGTTTCGGTCTATTATTAACATCACAGTGGTGTATTTGGACAAATCTAACCTCTCATTCAGAGACGGCAATGGCACCCCACTCCAGTACTCTTGCCTGGAAAATCCCATGGATGGAGGAGCCTGGTAGGCTGCCATCCATGGGGTCGTGAAGAGTCGGACACGACTGCGCGACTTCACCTTCACTTTTCACTTTCATGCATTGGAGAAGGAAATGGCAAGCCACTCCTGTGTTCTTGCCTGGAGAATCCCAGGGACAGGGGTGCCTGGTGGGCTGCCATCTATGGGGTCGCACAGAGTCAGACACGACTGAAGCGACTTAGCAGCAGCAGCAGCAACCTCTCATTATTAGAAGAAAATTGAAGCATAGGTGAGATCTAACCCTACTTGGCCACATCAGCTCAGCTCACTGTGCCTAGGTCAGTGCCTATCATACTGAAGCTGCTCCTTAAATGTTGAATAAATGAAAGGGTGTCTTCCTGAAGCAACACTCAGCTGTCACAGACTGGATATTTGGTTGAATATGTCTCCAATGTTTTCATTTTCCATGAGACTTTAGATAAACATTTCCATGGCACTTTACTACTTATATGCCACCTGGGCTTACCTGGTGGCTCAGACAGAAAACAGTCTGCCTGCAATGCAATGCAGGAGACCCTGGGTTTGAACCCTGGGTCAGGAAGATCCCCTGGAGAATGGAATGGCTACCCACTCCAGTATTTTTGCCTGGAGAATTCCATGGCCAGAGGAGCCTGATGGGCTATGGTCTGTGGGGTCACAAAGGGTAAGACATGACTGAGCAACTAACACTTACTACTTTTATCATGTTTTCATAAATAATGGTCCTAAAAGTTCCAGATTAAAAAATAAAGGTTCAGTGTAGCAAAATGGTTCCCAAGGGCTACAAACTCAGTAAATATCAGATAATAGCTCCCTCAGTTAGCCCACTAGATGTGCTGTTTTCATGTCAAACATTTGAATCATAGGTCACAAGAAAGGGAATCCCTGAAAATTTAGCTCAAAAGGGACCATCGTTTCTGAAGAAGAGGTCGTGGCCACACAAGGAACCTTTGTGAGACACGATGCCACTGACGCAGCAGGATGCACAAACTAAATGTCACTGCGTGAAGGGGAAGCCAACCTGACTCTGGTTAATAGGTCAGATCCAGACATTTCTAGCCCAAGTGATGAGCTGGAAACCTCACAATTACAAGATTAGAAAGGCAACAGAAATGAAAGATGATGAACAGGAATGAACCCAAAGTTCTACTAGACCTGGAGAAAAAGAAAGAAGTCAGGAGAAAATTAGACCCTATGTGAGGCAGAGACAAAGACAGGTTTCCCGCTTGAGAGAAGAACCTTGGTTAAGCTCTACCACCATGAAAAAGAGGCTGAACAAAGCTGCTAAGGGTGACTATAGCTCATGGAAAGCATGTACCCACAGGGCCAGGAGCGCATGAACGCAGCCTCACGACCCAAGCTGCATGCTGGCCCCCAGGGAAGGCATCCAAGCTGCCAGACCTGGCTCTGTACTGGAAGTCTTGAGTTGCAGAGCAGAAGCCACTGCCCAACTCACACTGAGTGGCACAGAGAGGCCAAGGGAAGCAGGCAATCCACACTCTCCAGAACTCCACAGAAGTTTAATGATAAGAAAGACAACAAAACTGATAATCAGTACATAAATTCTCTCCAAACAAAAAACATAAAAGTGTTCAAAGACTTTAAAATAAAGAGTATTTGCAAGAGAAATGTGATGTTCCTAAGAACAAGAAATTTTAAACAAAGGAAGAAAAGAAAAGATAGGCATGAAAAAGAATTATTTGAAAATAAAAAATTAATATTTAAAACTCAATAGAAAGAACACATTCTATACAGAACACAGAAACATTACTGAAGATATTACAAAGGAATTAAAAAATAACATAACAATGAAAAGAATTGAAAAAAGAATGCAGATATAGTAGATACATACACATATATATGTATAAGTGAATCACTTTGCTATACACCTGAAACTAACAAAATTGATTGCAAATCAATTATACTTCAGTTAAAAAATTAAACAAAAACATAATGTGATACAAAATCTGAAAGGGTGGTTAAGAAGCATGGAAGGTAAATCAAAAGATTCTGAAATGCGCCTAGCAGGAGTTTCAGAAGATTATCCAGGGAATGATGAGGAAGGTATATTCACAGAGGTCAAGCTGATAATTACCCCAAACGGAAGAAAGTCACAAAAACTGAGAACACTGCAAGTTCCCAGCAGGATAAATTTAGAAATGAATCCAAGCCTAATGAGACTGTGGTGAAGCTGTAGATCAGGAAAGACAAAAAACTCCTTAAAAGCAATCAGGAAAAAGATGGATAATTGACCAAAATTGAAATACTGGGTTTTGAAAAGATCCCCAAATGGGAAATCCTCTAGAGAGAATTACCAAGGGGGGAAAAAAAAAAAAGACATAAAAAGTAGTACAAATGAAAATGGGGACATAAGCACAGCTTGTTAGAAAAGAAAAAGATGAAAATAGAATGTTTATTATCAACTTTGTGCAATAAATTTGAAAATTTCAAAACTTTACTAGCAAAAACATCATTCAATAAAGCTGGCTCAAGCAAGCAAACAAACAAAAGCAGAAACCTCGAGCAGTCTTATAAAGAAACCAAAACCAAGTTTAGAAGTATTCATATCAAAAAGAACCCCAAGGCCAGGTGATTCAGATAGTGTTACAAGAATTCTACCAGAGGACAAAAAGGGGAAGAGATTCCTTAGCTCATGCTAAGAGCCTAGTAAATTCGATACCAAAACTAAAAAAGAAGATTAAAAAAAAGATAGTCTGAGAGAAGAAAATTACAGGCCATTCTACCTGTAAAATGAAGTTACCCTCAACAATTCTAAAGAAAATGTCAGCAGGCCAAATCTACAAGTATATAAAAAATATAAATTATGACCATAATTTACATAATTATGTTATACTTATTATACTTATGTAAATTATGGATTTATTATAGAAATGCAAGGGTGTTTTTACATTAAAAAATCTTTAAATGTTATTCATCACACTGACAGATTTTTAAAAATAAATAAGACCATCTCAACACTTACAGAAAAAAAATGTATCTGATACAAGATAATATGCAAGCACTTTTTTACACAAGTAAAAAAAACCAGCAAACTTGGTATAGAAGGGAGCCTTCTTAACATGAAAAATATATCCCTAGAGATAAGAAAGAGTCAAAAGAACTCCCTTTATGATCAAGAGCAAAGCAAGGATGCCTACTAGTTTAGTTTCTATTCATCATTGTATTATAGACCTTACCCAATATAGCAAAATAAGGGCTGAATATCATTCCTAATAGATAGTTACTATCTTCATGAGAAACTCAAAATAATCTATAGATAATTAGAAATTATATAGTCTGGCAAAGTGTTTGAGTATAATAACAGCATAGAAAAATTTATTTCACACAGCTATGCATAAACCTCAAAACAATATTTTTAATAAAGTAGCTATATAACAATAAAAATCATTTTACAAAGGAATAAATCTAATAAAAGATTCATAAGATCTATCTACATAAAATATAGGACCTTATTGAAATACAAAAAATAATTTAAAATTATCTAGTGAGATAGTCTGTCAGTAAGAAAGCTCAATAGCATACAGATATCAGCTTTCCTCAAATTGATCTATATAAAAGGATGCTACCTATCAAAACTCCAAAATTAGTTATAGAATTTGACAATCTGATTCTAAAATGTGCACAGACAATTAAAGAGCCAAGAATAACCTAAAAATCTTGCCCAATCAGACATCAATATTTATTACAAAGGTAGAATAGCTGAATCTAAGGGAAACAAGTTAATCAATGAATCAGAATTAGAAGCCTGTAAGACCCATTCATATATGGAACTAGTGTAAAAACAGAAGTTTCATTTCAGATCCACTGGGGAAAAAGAAAGACTGTATAAAATAAATGGTACTGGGAGAACTGAGTTTCCAAAGAGAAAAAATAAAATAAAATTGGAATCCTAACTTATACTACATAAAAAATTAATTCTAAGTGAATTAAAGACTTCAATATTAAAAAATAACACTTTAAACTTTTATAAGAAAATATAGAAAATGCAAATTACCTACAAAAGATAAACAGTTAGGAGATCCCTCACAAACAAAATATCAAAGAACAATAGAATCAAAGTGCTAAGGAGACAAAACATCACCTTAGAATAATCCAATTACTTATAAAACTCTTTCAATAGCAGCAGTGAAATAAATATTTTTCAATAAAGACCCACCCACTCTCACTGAAAGAAACACTATGGCAAGAAGGAAAGTGAACCCAAAAGTAAAGAACAGAATATGAGAAACTGGGCAAGCCCATCACTTCACAGGCTGGTATACTTGCTCATTACCAGCAGTTAGGAATAAAAACCTGTCTTTTTTATTTTGAAAATTGATAGAATTTTCTAAAGTAAGCAATAATAAGGAAGATGGAGTCTTAAATGGATGTTTAAAGATGTTAAGATTCGTGATATTCTGGGAGAGGATGGAGGTGTTGAAAATTTTCTAGGTTAGAAAAACAATGAAGTATGTATATTAAAACTTTAAGAGAAAATGTTCAAAGCACAGAAAATGCTTATAAACATGCAAATATGTGTTGTGCAAGAGAGTTCTTTATTCCATGAAACATAAACCTATTTTTCACTTATGTTTTAAATAACATTGCTAGCTTATATTCTACATTTCTTTCCTTTTTTTCTTACAAAAGGCTGAAACAGCCAGTTTTACTTTTTCAAAAAAGATTTTCACTAAGACTCTCTTCTGCAGAAACAAATTAGCTTTTGACAGTTTTAAAAAACCTAAAGATAATATGATGAGCTATTTACTCCTTACAAAACTTCAATGATAAAATGTTAGAGACTTTTTTTAACTTGAAAACTAACACTCACTATTTGCAATATCCTGAAAGTCCTAACCAATATTATAAGAGAAGAAAAAAATAAACTAGTTGAATAATTGGGAGTAAAGGGGCAAACTTTTATTATGTGCAGATAATATGTTTATATAAAAAATCCAAGGGAGTCTGCAAACATATAGCCAGAATAAAGGGAGTTCAGCAAGACTCTTGGATTTAAAACTTTATATAAATATCAATAGCAATAAGCAATTGAAAAATTAAAAGACCACATTAATTACAGCAAGAAAAATTTAGAAATAATTATATTTATTAATTAAAAATACAATTTAAATTTATTTATTATATAGGAATAAATCTATCAGTGCATATGTAATATACATTATATAATATATAATGTATAATCAGTGTAAATATAAAATGGATGAAGAAAATACAGAATGTTTTTGAAGTACATAAACAACTTGAATGGAAAGACACAGACCCTGTGTTTGAAGTAAGGAAAGCAAAAATCATAAAAATGTTCATTGATCTCATTTACTCTATAAAGACAATTCAATTCTTATCACCATCTAACAGAGGATATTTTTTTAAGAATTTTCTAAATTGATTCAAAAGATCAGAGGAATAAGCAAAATGATAAGAATATAAAACTAATGTTGAGAAAGAAGAAAACAGGGCTTGTTGATAAATTAGATGTGGGAAAAGGGAGGAATACAAGATAATACAGAAATATGGTAACTCTACCCTCTTGGGCTCAATAATTAAGATGCACATAGTGAGGTCCTAGATTTCATGGCCTGCCAGAACTTCCTCACTCTAGGAAACAGATTTTTAAGACCCTCAAAGAGCCCAGAGAATATTCACTGAACATCCTGCATTGTGCAGTATCTCCTGAAAACTTCAATTTCTCCTCCAGAGTTGACAGTGTATTTGCCAGCAAAAGTAGATTCAAAGATATCCACAGGAGTAGAGGAACTTGATCTTTGTAGTAAGAAGGAGGCGAAATGGGAGAACAACAGAAAACAAAAATCTCAGGCCTTCCCCACACATGTACAGCACTTGGGAAAATGACAGCTCCTCCATCTTTGCTTTTTCCCACACAGAATGTAAATCAAAAGAGGTCACAGGTGCATTAATGAAAACTTCTTCAGATGTGCTTTCCTGTTGCCTTTCTGAGCCGCATAGACACACAGAAGGAGGAAGGAAGGAAGTGATTTGCCCTGGTTTGTAAATTTAATATTCCTGCAAAGGTAATTGTACGGCTCTTGATAATTCAGCAGTTTAGACTCATCACGACATTTCATCTTCAAGGGCTATCTCAGTTCTTCAAATAGATCTTTATTCTTCCACTCACACATTCAAGGATGAAAAATTTGTCTCACTGTATTAAATTAAATTACCTTTAAAACTTGCAGCTTTGCCTCAAGCTCTGTTCTTTTGAGAATCATTGTTCCATTAAGAGTCTCTATCCTGTTTTAAGAAAAAAAAGGAGGGGGGTGGGAAATAACATGAGTGATTCTCAAACAAGCACCATCCCTTACGGAGTACTACACTCTGAGCACAGACTATCCTCAAAAAGCAACATAAATGTTACCATTCTCATGGCACTTCAAGTATCTGGATGTAAGCCAAACCTTCTGACAACATTCAAAGAATGAAAATGGCAAAAAAAAAAAAAAAAAAACCCACACACACCTTTTGAGAGGGTGACTAGAAGAAAAGGCCCTGGTTTATTTGTAAACTGTAGCTCATTTTATAGAAGCCACTCTAGGGCAATGATGGTTGTTCTCTACTAGAACGTATTGTGTGGTCTGGCTGAACCACCTCTTTCATTTGGTGAGTATTCATTGGGCATCTACTATGAGCCAGACTCTAGACATCATGCTAAGCATGAGGAATACAGCAATTGAAAACCCGCACTAGGGCCTTTCAAACAATGAAATCAAAAAACTACGTATTGAAATGGGAAAATCTGTTCTACCTTAAGAGTCTAGAAAATTTTACTTTTGTAAATTGCCCGAAATTTAGAACTAGAACAAACAGGATCAACACTACTGAGATATTAACTTTCAAATGACTCATCTCAAAACTTTTAAGTGTACAACTTTTAATCCTTGAATTATCAATTTAATGGTGTTCTTTTTCCCTGTACCAAATGCCTTTCTAAAAATAAAGAGACTTGTTCTATCCTGAGTGATTTACTTGTTTTGTGGGCTCAAGTTAGAAGACTTTATTTTGACTACTAAACCATCATTCTGAATAAGATAAATATGACGTATGAGTTACAAAACTAAGCATCTTTTTAAGTATTGGTTCAAAGTCATTCTGATAAATAAGCTGTAACTCTATAAAGATGCAAGAAATTTGTCAAGGCCTGGTAAAATAATAATATTAAATGCAATCTATTGGGTATAATGCTGTTTCCAATAGCATTATACCCAAGACAATGAGATGATAGCAAGCCAACACATCAGCTTTCTCATTACGGGCTCTTGACTCTAGATGTTAGGGAGGATCCATGTGAATCTGTTTGGTACCTTCCTGTTGATCCGACCTACCCAAGCAACAGATATCTGTGGGCAGAACTGTAGGCATAGATTGGCCGCTGTCTTCAGTATTTGTACAAACTGTCTCTCATTTCCCTGACCTCTGGATTTCCACCTGTCTCCACCCACTACTCTAATTATACACCTGCGGTCTGCCCACTTAACCCACTTGGAATACAGGTTTCTGATTCTAACCACCAGCATGTTCCCTTGAACATGTTCCTACCTCCTGGTCTGAAATTTCTCTGGAGCTAGAGTGGTCCCCATCCTTTATCCTGAACTCATAGCAACCATAGAGTTGGACACGGGTCTCTTCCACCACCAGTCGTCTTTCAAAATTACTCTCACACAACCTCCCCCACCCCGCAAAAAAAAACATCCTTTGAAGTTTTAGACTAGAACCACAAAAGAGTGTCCAGGGAATTTTTTATTGGCAGCTTGCAAGGAACAGCTGTGGGATAGCTGGAGAAAGAATCCTGGCATCCAGAGCAGATGGTCAGATCCCAGCTCAGGCACTTACTAGGTGGTTGGTTTTAACTAAACCTCATTTCAGCCTGAGTCACTTCGTTTATAAATAGGAATAAAATCAACTTCACAGGATGACTGTAAAGAATAAATGAGATAATCAGAAGAAATTATAAACTATTAAACCTAACTGGTGAGACCCTTGCTCTGCTTACTGGAGAATGCTCTGTCTTCATTTCTTACTCTACTCTTCTTAATTCACCAGCCACCAATTAATTATTCTGGCTATCTCTCTATCCCTTGAACATGCCAAGCCTACTTTGATAACTCAAACCTCTCTTTTACCTGAAATGTTCTCACCAGGAGTTCATCGAACCATCCCTTCTCATCATTTCACTCTCAGCTCAAAATTCACCTTCTCAGAAAGGACCACTTTTAACACTTAAGCTAAAAATGCAGCCCTCTCGCTCAGTGTTTTATCCCATCCCTTTTTCTATTTTCTCCATAATAGTTATCATAATTTAAATATCAAAATATCTTATTTTTGCGGGCTTTTCTTACCTATCTCTTTCCATAATTAATAAAGTAATAGAAGTGTCTTTGTCTCCCTGAGCCTATCACAGAGCTGGAAATATAGTATTTGCTCAATAAATGTTATTTTAATGAATGGCTGAATTACATCTTTGTCTTATTAGGTTCTAAGGGTGAAAACGTCAGTTGAATCTCTACTGGGGAAGCAAGCCTCCCATTAGTAAACTGGGAATAGCAGCAGGTGTCAGTGTGCATGTTGCAGGGCAGGAGGGCTGAGCAGACTGCTCTTTCAGACAGAACACTAGGAGGGAAAAACAACTGGCTGGTGGTCTAAGAAGAAAAAGCTCAGCCCTTCTGAACTTTCGTTTGCTCTAACCACAGGATTATGTCAGCCACGGAAACTGGATTCATTCCTCTCTGTCTAGAGAGAATGTGGGCCAGTTTAATTGAATGTGAATCAAAAATAAAATTTTTAAAATGTCCCACTCAGACATAGGGCTACTGATGCCCTCTGACTTCAGATGTTGACAACACGTTCAAGTTTGAGGAAACCTTGAGAAACAAAAGGAACTGATAGAAACGTCTGTACCCAATATCCCCAAGCTATGGTGCGCTGCCTCCCTTGTGATCCCGAACAAAAAACCTATTCATTCACTCAACAGGCATTATGAGAGACCGTAACAATTTTTTAAGCCCCATGGGAAGCAACCAGATAGTTACGTTAACAGGTTTCCTGACGATCTGATCAGGTCAACAACTTGTTTGTGGGTAAAGCCTTCTGTGCTCACACCATTGATTTTTGCAAGGACATCACCTGGGAGATGCCAAGAAAAACGAGTGTTAAAATGGTTGGTTAAATAATCTTTCCTGACCCACATATTAAACAAAACACACAAGCCCCAAACCTTGGCAACATAAAGGAGCTGAGGAAATTCAAAGCAACAATCACATCCTGACCTTCACCATCAAAAAAAATTTTTTTTCTTGCTATTTAAATAATTCCAAACATAAGCATAGTTCTGACTTACCAGCTTGCAGACCAGCACAGTGTGCTGGGCTGTCCTCCTGGATTTTGCAGATCAGGGTGCACATATCTGCGGAGCAGGTGTTTTGATTTGGGAGCCTGTAAGTCTGTAAAATGAGAAAGATACATAATTACTATTAAAA
>NW_011494711.1:12176068-12177530 GCF_000754665.1 Bison bison bison
ACTCAAAATCTATTTGTCAAAAAAAATTAAGCAGTATCAATTACCTTACATAACATGATACATAAGTACAAAGAACAGTTCAGGAAGCTTTTCTGAGTATAAATTGAATATAAGGACCAATCTGACACTTCTCCCACACATTTTGTAGCTGACCCCATTCATAAAAAAACACCTCTGGGGCTTCGCTGGTGGCTCAGTGGTAAAGAACCTGCCTGCCAATGCAGGAGACACAAGTTGGATCCCTGGTCCGGTATTATCCCGCATGCCAGGGGGCAACTAAGCCCATGTGCCACAACTACTGAGCCTGTGCTCTAGGGCCTGCGAGTCGCAACTACCGAAGCCCACATGCTCTAGAGCCTGTGCTTTGCAAAAAGAGAAGCCACTGCAATGAGAAGCCCACTCACTGCGACTGGAGAGTAGTCCCCACTCTCTACAACCAGAGAAAAGCAACACAGCAACAAAGAACCAGCACAACCAAAAAGTAATGAATAAATGTTAAAAAAAAAAAAACACATCTCGCTTAAGAAAGAAAGCAGTGTAAGACTGGTTTAAGATATAAGACTTTCATGCCTAAGAGACCACCTGATGCTATTGTGTATTTAACAAGAAAAATTCAGTTTCTCTTTCCCCAGTAGGATAAAACAGCAGTAGGCAAGAGCAGAGAGAAAAATCTCTATGTGGTTCTTCCAAGCTAAAGTACTTATTACAGGAGCCTAGGAAACATTACACATCCAGCAAGGGAGATATGCCAACATTAATTATTTTAAATCAGAGTTCTGCAAATAATGACAATCTGCCCTTCATTAATTCAAAAGTATTATAATTGACTCAATTATCTTCATTCCTGAACGCTCGTTGGTACACCTGCCCTGAATACTCACCAATTTATTAGCCACTCGACTAAAAGATAAAAAGTTATGCTTCGCCTCTTGCCTCAATTTGGCAAAAGCAACTTGGTTTTGTTTTTCCTTTCGATTTGTACCAAGAACACAGCACCAGTGTTTGATGAATAGAGTGGCCCAGTGATCTATATTCTTCTTTTTCACATATTGAAGTTATGAGGTCTAGTTCCATTTAGAATCAAAATCAGCATTCTGAGTAAGTCTTCCTAATATGTTTCCTAAAATTAAACCACATCCCAGCACTGCTTCCTTGTGGAAAAACTAATGTTCAATGTCCATTCCTTTATATTTTAGACATACAGTTTCCAGAACCAGCAGAACCAGAAGTCAATCAATGCAAGAAACTTCTAGAAACTTGACTTTGTTAACCTTGAAGGGATTTCGATTCACTCTGAAAGGCATTTAGAGTCCCCCTATCTTAAAGGCAGATGAGACTTTTAGAGATCATATAATCTACTTTCAAGACCCTGATGCTAGGAAAGATTGAAGGCAGGAGGAGAAGGAGATAACAGAGGATGAGATGGTTGGATGGTGTCACTGACTCGATGGACATGAGTTTG
>NW_011494711.1:12177647-12209622 GCF_000754665.1 Bison bison bison
TCCTTTAACAGATTTTTTTTTTTTTTTTTTGGCCAGGGAATCTTCTTGCCACTGCCCAGGCCCTTCCAGAAATGAAGCATGGTCTGGTTCACACAACACATGGACCAAAGCTATGAGAGACCTTCCTTTGGGAAACCACTGTTACAATGATTCTCATTAGCAGTGAGAATTTATGCTCCATGTCCAGGAAGCAAAGTAAGTACAGTGAAGGGGAAACGTTAATTGATGTAGCATGCACTTGCGTATATGTTTGCCACAGGTGTAAAATTTGTGGTTAGAGATAGGCAGAGGTCCCAAAGCTTTGGAAAGAACTAATCAGTTGGATATTTTTCTTTTGCTCAGTCATTTCCTAGAGACACAAAAGTGCACTACTTTCTCATGCCTTCATTCTAACACTTGTCATTTGCTTACCTTCTACTGGAATCAGGCACATTACTAAGTACTTCACATATGTTATCTCATTTAAAATGCCTAAGAACCTACTAAAGTAGCACTGAAAGAACACAAATTCAGTTGTAAATGAATCTAAGGTCTGTGTTCTGGTCTTGCTACATTACTGTCCATATCAGCAAAACACTAACATCCATGGAAACCAGAGGAGGTCGACTTGTTCTCTCCCAGCATGCCCTGTGCCCCACTGACCAAGACCCAAACACGTGTTAATGAATGGAGGCTCAATAAGGGTATATGAGTTTCTACTTGGCCTTTAAAATGTTCTCAGAGCATGCCGCCTATTTGACAATCGCTATAAACCTTGTGAGTACTAGGAAATAGGTAATGCATAGAGCTAGTAATGGAAAGCATACACCCATAGGGAATTTGCGGAGGAATGGACCCTTGCATCACTAAAATAATATGCTACAGTCCAGAGGTGAAGCCATCATTCACGTGAATCCACAAAGGTTCAGGCCGCTATAACCTGCTGTCTACTAATGAAAGTTTTGATTCTTGCTCCATGTAGTGTTTATGGTATGAAGGAGAAATGTGGGAGAAGCAGTGGTATGTCTATAGAAAGATGAGAAGAGATTCTCCTTGGTCACATTAAGTAAGGATAAATGAGTAGTCTCTGCTCCTGTTTTCAGTAGCAATCACTGCACATCCTTGGGCATAATTCTCATTTGAAAAGAAGTGGTCACAAAAAGCACAGTGTCTCTACAATACAGAATAGGGAGTGTTTCATGTGAATGAGTAATAAGAGAAAGTACTATGCTTCTAAAGCCCAATGAAAGAAAGAGATTTCACCAAATTCAAAAGTAGAATTCAGAAAGGAGAAGGTCTCTTCTTTTCTCTGAGAGCCTTCTCCCTGCTCATTGCAGCTAAAGTTCCATTTTGTTTATTCTTAAAATGCATCTTACAGAGCAGCCTCTTGTTCCTAATCTTAAAACACACTGAGTTTCCAATTGTTGTGCTGATAATTAGTCACCAAAGTTTTCTGAAGCCAGCACCAAAGTTAAGATATAAAAACTGATATTTTGTATGAGGATATGATTATGCAGACTGCTTCTAAAAGAAATGCAAAAGTATACTGGAAAAAGAACACAGTAATACTTAAACTACTCTGTTGTGCTTAATTAGACAAGACTTTGTTTGACCTAATGCATCATATTTACAAATATAGCCGTGAAAAAGCAGACAGCAAATAAGAAATTAAATTCTTAGGCTTTTAAATAGAAATCCATAAAGACTTAAAATTTCCTACAGCATGAGGCAATACACGCATAGAGCCAAATATTAAGTATTTTCAAATAATAGTTATAAAATGTTATCACTAAGGAAAAGAGTACAAACTTCTCATAGAGTCCAATATGAAAACTTTAGTATTTTCAAATGTAATAGTAACTATAAATGGATACAGTCCATATACACAAATATATTTCCTTCAACTATCTCTGAATACTGAAGTGTAGGCAAAATCTGATGCACACTATAAGAAATTATTAGGCAAAACCCATCAAATATATAAGATTCACTTATAAAGAGTACGTCATTCTCTTATTTATGAGCTGACTGATAGCAAGAATTTCTGATCAGTCTCAGACCGACAAGAATAATAAAGCAAAGAGAAACAAGAAGTTGAGTAAATCTCAGGGTGATTATTTTATCTGCTTGAATGTTTTCTTTCCTTGGTGGTACCCAACAAACCGAAAAACTATCAAAAACAGCCACACATAGAACACAAGTCACAGCCTCTGTCAATCCCTAAGCCCGACTTCATTCTTTCTTTGTAAATATCATGACATTGCCGGTGCCACTTTCTTAATTAAAAGTCTGGAAAATTTGAAAACTGCCCACCTGAATTTCAAATCCAAATGTTCCATTATCTTGTTTTTCCACAATAACAAGCTTTCTGTAAAAAAAAAAAAAAAAAAAGCTAGGAATGAATATCAAAGTGTCACATTTGGCACATATCTATCATTAAAAATAACTGTCAATAAAAAATAGCTGATGTTTGTATAAACTGTAGTATGTATGACTCTGTGTGTGTGTGTGTGTGTGTGTGTGTGTGTGTGTGTATGTCTGAGATATCAACATCCTGGAAAGCTGTGTTCCTAAACATCTTGGTGAGACACCAAAAAACAAATGAAATTCTTTACCTTTGAGACCAGGAAAAGTCACCTACAGAACTTGACCTTGTCAGAGCAAGCTGAAAAATAAAAGTACACAGTTACTGAAAGATCCTTAAGACACAACTGTAAAATGTTCTAAATCACAAAGGACTCTTCTTTGGCCCCACTCCTGGGAAATTGTTACAGAAAGGCAGTAATTTCCATTCTCTAGTGATAGCAAAGGACAGCTGGGAAAGGAACCATTCAGGTATTCCATTTGAAAGATTAAAACAGGCTTCGATAATAACACCCTATGGCAAAAGAGTTAATGTAATGTTGCAAAATTCCAAAGCTTCCAAAAAGAACTTCATATCTAATCTGTATCTAAAATAGCCTCTGAAAGTTTAACCGCAGCAGTTTATAATCACACTGAAATCCAAAGGAAAAATAACACCCATAGAATGACATATAAAACCAAATAGTTGATAGTTTGGGGAGATGCTGATGAAATGACTGTTTATTGTAATAGTTCAATATGTTACTGTTTTTAGAAGGATAAAATCATCTAATAACTAGAAGCATAATTTGGGTAAAATGAGGGACTCAAAATCTCAATTATTATGATTTATTTTTGCAATCATTTTAAAAGAGTACAGTAAGATTTCTATCCAAGAAAGGAAAGGAACTTCAGAATGGTATAAACATTGTAAATGGCATAAACTTTTGCTTCCCTGGTAGCTCAGACAGTAAAGAATCTGCCTGCAATGTGGGAGACCTGGGTTTGATCCCTGGGTCAGGAAGATCCCCTGGAGATGAGAATGGCTACCCACTCTGGTATTCTTGCCTGGAGAATCCCATTGACAGATGAGCCTGGCAGGCTATAGTCCATGGGGCCGCAAAGAGTCAGACAGGACTGAGCAACTAACACTTTCACTTTACTCCTCTGCATGTTTTGGGAAGAGATCATTTAAAGATAAGCTTCCGGGATACAGTCTATCATTATAAATAAAGGAAAGGTTGCCGGAAGGTATCATCTTTTTTTTAAGGTAATTATAGTGAGTTTTGTGTGTTTTGTGTTGGTTCTTTGCTTAGGCATTAACAAATGTTAATCAGCTCTTTCTCAAGTGTTGGTCCAGGGTTCCAAAACAGAAGTTCATGCTACTGGTTAGTCCAAGGTGTTTATTTAAGTGGCAACCTATTATGCTTCTTATATATCAGTGACTACAGAAAATATCAGGAGATAATGCAGGAGTCCAAACAAATAAAGGTAAAATAGAAGCTAAGAGCCAAATTGAGAAAAGTGTGCAGAAGAAATTAATGCACAAATGAAATCTTCATTAAGGCATTTGTTAGAGAAGCTACATCACTGTAAGGAATTTGAATTACCAAGTATAAAATGCCAGCATTCTCACAAATTTTCTTGAATGGTTCAGTGTTCAGAATTTGGCCACTGGTCAGTATTGTTAACACCGTGAAAAAACTGACATCTTCCTACAATAATAATAAGTTTATTATACTTTCCTCTTTTATTAGTTCTGGACTGAAATCATTTATATCATCTTGAAGACTACAGCAAGAGAAGGCTCAGAACCGGGGGGAAAAAAAAAAAAAACATTTCTCTATATTTGCTTAAAAAAAAAACCCTAGTGGTGGGAAAGATTGAAGGCAAAAGGAAAAGAGGGCAGCAGAGGATGATACGGTTAGATAGCAACACTGATTCAATGGACATGAATTGGAGCAAACTCCAGGAGACAGTGAAGGACAGGAAGCCTGGCATGCTGCATCCATGGGGTCACAAAGAATCAGACACGACAGCGAGTGAACAACAATCTATTTTTAATTCATAAGGACTAACTGTGGAAGGCCTATTACAGTTTGTATGGTTTGTCTCAGCCTGATTTTGTCCTGATAAGTACCATTAACAAGGGTGGGGACCATTCAGCTATGCAGTGGGCTGCCTTCTCATGGAAGAGAACAATAAACTTGATATGCCCAAGTATTCTCAACCTCTCAACTATACTGTACTCATATTTTCTTAATTTATTTTCATTATCTCCATTTGCTTGGCTTTTATCCTTATTTCAGATGTAAAGTACTTAGGTAGGTCATATCATGCTATCTGTAAATCATAATGTGTTTATATTTAAAAATATTATTCTTGCTATCAATACTCATCAGATTATGTCTCATATTTATATATGTGGAAGCATATATGTATACTTATATGAAGGGCAGATGGGATTAAATACCTCACTTCTGTTCAGAATTACTTGTAGCCTTTGGGCCTTTTAGGGGATGTATTCATTTTATTTCTACCCCAACACCTAGCACAGGGTTTGGAATAGAATGCAACCATATAAACAGCTAAACAGAAAAACAGAAGTAAACCACTAGATAACAATACAATCAAGTAAGTGGTAGTGGGAGATGCAAAGTTTTATAAAAGAGTCTTCAACTCTGTCCATTAAATTAAATATTCATAGGAAAAGCTCAAGGGTAGACTTTTAAAAATATAAAATAAAATTTAAAATGGAAGAAAACAAACAAGGATTAAAAAAAAAAAAAAAAAACCACCTTAATTCTAAAACAGCAAGAACCATAGCAAAAGAACTAATAGAAAACAAAGTCAGTCAAACTCTAGCTAATTGACCTGATTAAAATGGAAATATCTGCCTAGAATAATATGATATGCAGAGCAGATACTCAGCTCTTGCGGACTGACTTGGGTCATCAGTGAAACAAAGAAAAAAGTCAGACTAAATCAAATTATGAATTAGTTCCCACTCTGGATCAGCAATGAGCCTGTCATAGGCACTTAACATTAAATACACAACTGCTCAATGAATGAATAGTTCATTTTCATTCACTTAGCAGGAATTAATGAATTCTTAAAGTTTTGAGACTTTTTCCTCATCAATTTTAAATACACCTTTGCTAAGCAAATAATCATAGCATTGATGAGAATCTCAAGATTTCATCTCACCCTCCATTAACCTGCCTTCTAAATCAAAAAAATCATTCTAGATAGATTCAAATACAAAATTAAGTCCACAAGACAAATCCAAGACCTCTGTAGAAAAGGAAATTTCCCCACCTCTCTTGGGCTAACCTTTCTACTCTAGCTAATTAGATTAAAATGGAAATTTCTATCTAGCACAGCATGAGATGCAGAGCAGAAACTCAGTTCTTGTGGACTGACTTGGGTTCAGTGAGAAAAAGAAAAAACTCAAACTAAATCAAATTATAAATTAGTTTCCACTCTGGATCAGCAATGAGCCTGTCATAGGCACCTAACATTTAAATTAAAACCATCAAATTCTCTGACACATGCCACATCCAGACACAGTACCTACTTGTTTTTGATCTGAACTCTCAGACTCAGGCAATGTGGAATGTTCTTAGGGTTCAACCAAAAGAATGTTCTTAGGGTTCAACCAAACTATCTGTCTAAGTGAAAAGAAGTATGTCTGAAGTCTTATCAAAGATTTTACATTTTAGAACAAGTTTTGTCTGCAGCCCTCTCCCTGGAGTGAGCAGCCTTCTTTTAGAATCTGACCAGTGGAGTCTCTGCTCCCTAGACTGCCCTCCCAACCGGAGTCTTTTCTTGGGGCTGGAGGGATGACATCAAAACTCTTGAATGAGGAACTGGTATGCAACAAACAGCATATGCTGGCAACAGCTGTCTTTTATTACACATTATCTAATATGAGAAATCTAGGTTTAGCAATTTGGCAGGGCTGCAAACTACACATTCAATTATGTCTCCTGAGAAGACAAAGCTCCTTAACCCCTTGCTAGCTTCTGATCCCTGGGGTGGGAAGATCCTCTGGAGAAGGGAATGGCTACCCACTCCAGTATTCTTGACTGGAGAATTTCATGGACAGAGGAGCCTGGTGGGCTACAGTCCATGGGGTCACAAATAGTCGGACATGACTGAGCAACTAACGCTTTCACTTTTTTTCAGCTTCTAATATAAAGACGCCTGGGGTTTGGGCTGAGGATCCCAACTCTTGGGTTTTTAGTCAGGTGATTTAAAAGCTTACCAAAAAATGTAACGTAGTTTTTGCTGCTATGAGATGATTCACAATGTCCCTCTTTAGTGGGAAACAAATACCAAATATTTCAACAGTCAGTTTGCAAAAAATAGGAATACTCTGTAGCAGAGCCAGATATTCAGCCCTGTAGAGGAGCTTGTAGTTTCATACTGATGATACTTCTGCTGCTAAGTAACAGCCTGCTACTTCCTCTCCCCACTGTGTACTCATTTCCTGAAAGTGTCATGAGTGGGGGAAGGGGCAGATACCTATTCACAGATGAGATATTTTTGTTGTTTGTTTCAAAAGTCCACAAATTATGTGTTCTGCTCCCTTTCCAGTACCCTACCTCATTCTCCCAATTCTTCCATGAATACAGGTTTTTCCCCTTTTCGAGTCAGGAAGCTTAGAATAACATGGCTCTGCAGAAATATTTTAAGACTAACAAAATAATGGAGCTGAACTCAATTTCTTAACTGTAAGTGCTCTTGAGGAATGTAAATACTGTACAACTTTGCAGCTTCTCAAGAAAATCTTATTGTGGGCTCATGAATCTCTTTCAAGAAAAATTTTTGGATATATTCTCTAAGCACACTACAATATGGATTAGAGAATACTTATCAAATTCTTTTGTAATGAAGTTAACAGTTTTCTACTAAAAGTATTCATTAAATGATCAAAATATCTTGTTGTCATCAAGAACACTTAGGAATTTTGGTGACAGATGAGTGTGTGGCCAGAAATAAAATAAAAGCTCCTGAAGGGCAGAACCCATCTCAAAAATACATACAAAGTCAGCACAATATTCTATATCTGACTTATAACTGAAATCACCCTTCCAGAAGTTGTCCATTTAGTAATAATTTGATAACCAAAGAAAAGCAAACAAAGAGAAGCAGTTTGTGGTTCCACGAATGCAGATTCAGTCTTCCCCTCTGTTTGTCAGTTTTTCTCTATAGCATTCAGTGAAAACTGCTTTCCAAGGGTGACCTACTGCCCTTGAGGAAATGGGTGTAAGGCCTATGGCTACTCTCTTAGTATCACAACATTCATCAAGATAACCTTACTTCATACCATCTCCTTCCTACAGCATTTTCCATTGCAGGGACTTTTTTTCCCTAAAACTGTGTTCAAAAGTAGGAGACCGCACTGGGAGTATGTCACCTCCTACAAATACAGGTATTGAGATAATATAAACACAGAGAAATCTATTTTTAAATAATGTTGAGTGCAAACACCCCAATGATTCTGAAGATTAATCTGAAACTACAGGCTAACCAGATACAGCTTTGCAGAAACCAGAGCCAACGATAACAAGAAGTATGAATTGTTGACGTCAGCACTGAAAGGGTTGAAAATAACAGTGGGCAGAAAACACCTGCTGTGGGATTGCTTCACAGGGATCTCGTTGCCTGCAATGCAGTCAGTGCCAAATGGAGAGTTCTTCGCTAAAGACCAGTTAAAGGAAATGAACATCCATTTGGAAAATTCTAAACGGTTGGAGTAAACTTGCATCAAGTCTCATTGACGATAATTGTACAGAATTAAATATATCATATACAAATGCTTTGTTTTGCTTTTTATTTTCCTTAAGTAAATTTCACAATGGTAACAAAAAGCCATCTAAATAGGAGGAGTCTCACCACAGGAAAGAATAAGAGGAAAGGGAGAAGAAAGGACCTACAAAAGATGTGAACATATAAGTAAAATAATTGGTGAGGAAGTGTGTGTGTATGTGTACATAGATATACAGATTACACACACACACACCACATCTGTATCTCATATACCTAAATCGTTCTCATCTTCTCCCATAACCTCCCTGATTGCTTCTTTGCAGTTCATGCTTTCTTTACTCAGACTTAAAACCAAATGTGGCTCCCTCTTCTTCACTGCTTTTCACAGCCAAGTCTTTGTGTCTCTTCTCCATTCCTTCAGTTCCTCTGTCTCCAACTACGGCAAAAATTGCTCCTGCACCACTAGTCTCTACCCACTTACCGACAAGCAAGTTTCCACAGTAAGGTTCTGGACTGAACCTTAGACTGAAAACCTTGTATTCAGTCATGCTCAGTTGGTTCCCTGTGTGCTGGTCAGATTACTACTTCCTCGGGGTAAGTGTCCAAGTCTTATGAAAAGCAGCCCAGCTCTGAAGTCTCCCCTCCTCTCCCACACAGACACTTATCGGGTCCACCTAACACAGTGATGTACTGTTACTTAAACTGCCCTAAGGGCCCCAAGATCTGTACCTCAGCATTTTAATTATTCCTTTGCTCTGGAATACCCATCAATATCCAGTATATCTATCCTTGAAGGTTGTATTCAGACATGTACTTGGGTTAGAGCATGTATGTTACTTTATATTGTATAACACCTACTTGTTCTGTCTACTCAATCGTAAACCCTATAAGGCCAGGAAATTTTCCTTCTCATCTTTATACACCCAACACTGCTATACACCTGAAAAGTGAATAAAGGTTTTGGTACTTCCCACAGGGGCTTTATTTTCAGACAGTAACTCGATAGGAATGTTTTTTATTAAACTTAATGTCATAAAGGCACTTTGGAATTGAAAAAGATCAATCATCCAAACCAGAACAAATTATTCCCTTACCTCTTTTGAAACATACCAAAGAATCAGCTATGTGCATCCCTGAAAAAAGATCATGACTCTTCCACTATGCTATAACTCTGTAATCCTGAAATTAGAAGGCTTAAGAGGAACATACAATGTGCATGCAAGATTTAAGGGAAAACTTCATGCTTTAAAAAAATTCTAAATATTTTTGTATTCAGATGTGTACGTGGAGCATTATAGCAAGCTAACTAACCAAAATCTAAAGAGATTTTTTGGTTTAATTCTTTTTTACAAGTTGGAAATTGAAAAAAACTTGCAATAAATCCAGTTGGACATGGATTTTCCCAAATGAGTTTTCCTCTCTAGGGAAATACTTTGCAATCACAATTAAAATAATAACATAATTACTGAGTTATTTAGCACATACTACGTATCAGTCATTCTGTTAAACACTGTGCATTTCTTCACTTACACCACAGAAGAGCTCCACAGGATGGTTCTATTACTATCTTCATTTAAGAAAAAAAGCAAACTGAATCTTAGAGAAGAAAATGACTTACTCAAGGTTCCACAGCTACTAAGTGGCAGATCTTGCACTCATTTATCCAATAAAAGTCTTAATTCCCAATAGTGTGAGGTACATGCCAGTGCTCAGAACTAAAGATAATTTTGTCAACAAAACTTACACTAAAAAATAATGTATTCGCCTTGGATTATGAATTGACATGACTATTAGAGACTGGGAGAGAGTCTGGGAGGGAAGGACTCAATGGGAGACATACAAGAAAAAGGAACAATAATTCTCAAACTGGTTGTGCCTACAATACACACCATCTTCAAGTTGATATGCTTAATGATTTTTAATTCATCAGAATACCTCTTGTAGTGAGAAAATAATCTTCTTTCAGGTTTTGCTTAAAAATGTCTTCTTATGGTCTTAAATCTTAAGACTTAATGACTAGAGTGTGAGTTCTCTGGGCTCCTTGCCTCTCTCTTTACCCATACTCTGAGCCACTAATTTCAAAGGATCTGAAATAACATTTTTAACATGCAGTCAGACAAACATATCACTCTGCTCTCAAGAGAACAAGAACACTGTAAAAGGTAAAAAATAGCACTCATACCTGCTTTCTTCCCCGAGGCAAAGTAGCCACAGTATCTGCCAGCATTTGAAGCCTTCTATTATCATCATCCACGGTAAAACTGCCTGTGAGTGTGGAGTAAGAGCTATGCCCTGGACCAGCACAGTACTCCATGAAATTGCCATTGCTGTTCTGTTTCCTGAGCTTTTGTAAAGACATTGTGAGTAAAGATAACTCCAGCTAGCACATGGTTGAGTGGCCTTGCAGGGTGGGGGAAGCTAAAAGTATAACCCTCTGACAAGTAATCAAAAGTAGCAAAGCAGAAAGAGCCCATGTGACTTCTGTGGTTTGAGGTTACTTGTTACACAAACACTATTTTGCAGTTCACTCCCATTTCTCAGTGTTTTTTTCTTTAGGCCCCTGAGAGAAGGCTAGTTTTTAGCATTAAAATAAATAGATTTATATTTTTTTTCTCTCCAAACAGCCAGAACTCTTACGCTTTCACGTTCTATGGCAAGTTGTGTTCAAAACACCGTCTACCTTTTTTGTAAAAGAAAAAAAGAATTTCCCCAAATTCTGCCATTAGTTTGACATCCACTCTCCTACTTAACATGGTCCAGTGTAGTGTAAAGGTCAGGATGTGCGGATACTGATTCCTCATGGGTATAAGCAAGACCTACAGGGTCCAGTCACAATGTCCTCTCACAAAGTCCTTGTAATGTACTTTCGCCAAAGTACATCTTAGCTCATTAATGTTCATGAAAAAACATTATATCTGCCACTTGGGCTGTGACCATTCAGCATTCCTCTGGTTGTACTTCCACTAGTTCATCCTCACTAAAATTATCCATCATGTCTACAAAAAGCAATGGGAGGGGAAGCACATTTAGAGCACAAAGTTGGCCATGTCTTAGATTAGACTTAGTTACAACATCAGCAAGTGGTCCAAGGGAATGGAGAGGGCATAAAAGTAACAGGCAAACCAAACACGCACAAGAACATTTCCATTTGGTCCCTGCCAATGCATATGCACCAAGGGCAACAACGTGAATTACTCTCTTTCACTGATGCTTTTATTGGTGGAAGTTGGAGAAATGCAGTTTTAAGGAAATTAGTTTCAGAGGAGGAGCAGGAGACATAAATAGAAGAAAGATTCAAAATAAAATCAAAATGAGAAGTTTTGTATAGTATAAAAAGTGAATTGTCATTTTCAAAATCATTGGGAAGTTCAATAGTAGAATATTAAAGAGTCAAAAGTCTTTAAAATGGAAGTCAAAGCAAATTCAGCTCAAGCAAAATCTGCCAAATGTAAATCATAAAATCTTCAGAGTTAATGGTGCTGAAGAGATGGAGTCACCTCAGAAATTTTTAAAACCCTATCACAGCATGACTCATTACGATTGGAACTAGATAATGACATGAACAAAATGATGTCTCCAAAGACCTGAATGAATGAAGGAAAGTCATTCAGTCATGTCTGACTCTTTGCTTCCCTATGGACTGTATAGCCTGCCAGGCTCTTCTGTCCATGGGGATTTTCCAAGTCAGAATACTGGAGTGGGTAGCCATTCCCTTCTCCAGGGGATCTTCCTAATCCAGGAATCGAACCCAAGTCTCCCACATTGCAGGCGATTCTTTACGGTCTGAGCCACCAGGGAAGCCCTATAAAGATCTAAATCAGGGATGACAAACACATATGCCTTCAAGGTTCAGTTGGATAAAATAATATAAATGTGTAATACAAAAGGGAGTGGTAGAGACTTTGGCAACTAGTGAATATGGTCAGTTATAAAGACATTTATGGGGTGTGTGTGTGTGTGAGAGAGAGAGAGAGAGAAGAGAGAGAGATTGAGTTTTAAAGTATCTCCAGGTTACTATAAGGTACATGAAGTAAATTAACACTATTACTTGAGGACAGCAGTCCACCCGTCTTCTGGGAATTTTATAAAATTAGGTAAATATTTTAATATTTCAAGATACCAAATATAAATGACATGTTTGTCTGATATAAGGACACTAAGCCAACCAACAATCAGGTTTTACAGACAGATGTTAAAATTGAATCAAGTTGTGTGATACTAATCTTAAGCTAGTATAAATTATAGAAATCTATTGAAAGAATAGATTCTAGAGAAATATATGAAATTCAGAAATTGGAAAATAAAAATTTTACTAGATTTATGAAATGTGTTTAACTAGTAGAATATTTTAGATCATGAGATCCATGGCTGTAAAATCAGAGTCAAGGGCAAATTTGACATTCAGCCAGTACATACCAGTATGGTCACCCTTGTTAATTACATGTGAGAGGGTAACAGGCAGGAAGGCCAGGGGTCTCCAAATGGAGGAAATAAGACTGCAAGTGTCAGACATTTTTATCTCTCTTAAGCGGCAGGAGGAAACAAACTAGCAATATTTTTTTCCTTCTCTATACAAATTTAAAAGGAGGTTTCTCTTAAAATACTGTGTTGCCGTAATGACACCTGGTTTCACCTGAAGTTAACCAATGCATTTCTCTTATGGAAATGTCTGTCTTAAGCTATGCTAATGTACTATGCGTTTACCCCCAGACTCTGTCTTCAAGTCGGTTCCGCCTCTTGGCTCAGAACCTACTTGACAAACCAGTATGTTATACTCAGATATTGTTCCCCTAATCTATGTAAATGAAACTATTTGTATGGTGGTCTGCCCTTCTTCAAGATTCAAGTTAATCATTTTATGGCCCAGGATAAACCATTTGGTGCCAAGATTATCCCAAAATGCATCTTATGGGTGAGGGGCCTGGTGCCATTCTGAATTTTAAGACATTCCTTTCTTTCATTAACAGACTGCTAGTGACTATATAACATCCAGCTGAAGACTAGCAGAGGGGTACCTTCTGCCCTCTTCTGATGCCTATGTCAGAAGCTTTCTCTATCTCCTTTATACTTTAATAAAACTTTATTACACAAAAGCTCTGAGCGATCAAGCCTCGTCTCTGGCCCCGGATTGAATTCATCTCCTCCAGGGGCCAAGAATCCTGGTGTCTTTTCGTGATTCAGCAACAACCTTTCACATGTTTATGACTTTGTCTATTTTGATCAAAATAGATCAGTTCCCTGTTCTGATTATCAGGACATGTATCACACTAATTAGTAAATATTTTAATAACTTCATTTTTCAGTCTCTCAGTTGTGTCGAATTCTTTGTGACCCCATGGACTGCTGCATGTCAGGCTTCCCTGTCCTTCACAATCTCCCTGAGTTTGCTCAAACTCATGTCTACGGAGTCAATGATGCCATCCAACTATCTCATCTTCTGTTGCCCTCTTATCCTCCAGCCCTCAATCTTTCCCAGTATCAGGGTCTTTTCCAATGAGTAGGCTCCTCATATCAGATGGCCAAAGTATTGGAGTTTCAGCTTCAGCATCAATCCTTCCAGTAAATATTCAGGATTGATTTCCATTAAGATTGACTGGTTTGATCTCCTTGCTGTCCAAGGGACTCTCAAGAGTCTTCTCCAGCACCACAGTTAGAAATTTTTTATTTTAATAACTATCCTGATCAAAAGCATCCTTTGTGATAAATGTGGGGGAAAACTAATGTTTCCATACAAATGTGATTTCAACCTTCAAATCTTGATTTACAAAGATTTTCTACTATTTACTTCATTTTCTATAAAATTGCCACTAAGATAATTATAATACCCTGAAACCATCTTCCCCTTCATCATCCCCTTTATTTCAAAATAAAATGAAACCAGATCAAGTTATCTACCTACTCAGAAAAATTCAGGAGTACCTCATTGTCTATAAAACAAATAAAAGATTCCAAGTTCTTATCTAACTTCATCTCTGAAATGTCATATACTTTTTAAGATACATCAGTAGTTTATGGATGGCAGGTCTTACACCTCTGAAGCAAGGTCCTGGAGTGACACTGTGTGCTGCCGACAGAAGGCAAGACACGGTGACTGCCTTCATTCTCATATCACTTTTTCAGATCATTCTTTTAAGATTTAATATTTTACAGTTAGATTATAAAGCTAATTGTACACGAGTCTGTTTCTACACTAATTTCCTCTAACCACCTCATGTTCTATATCTAACATTCTCATATCACTTTTTTCAGATCATTCTTTTAAGACTTAACATTTTACAGTTAGATTATAAAGGTAATTTAACTTATATGCAGAGTACATCATGAGAAATGCTGGGCTGGAGGAAGCACAACCTGGAATCAAGATTGCTGGGAGAAATATCAATAACCTCAGATATGCAGATGACACCACCCTTATGGAAGAAAGTGAAGAAGAACTGAAGAGCTTCTTCATGAAAGTGAAAGAGGAGAGTAAAAAAGTTGGCTTAAAGCTCAACATTCAGAAAACTACGACCATGGCATCCGGTCCCATCCCTTCATGGCAAATCAATGGGGAAACAGTGGAAACAGTTTATAAAGTCAATGCAGACTTTATTTTTCTGGGCTCCAAAATCACTGCAGATGGTGATTGCAGCCATGAAATTAAAAGATGCGTACTTCTGGAAAGGAAAGTAATGAGCAACCTAGATAGCATATTCAAAAGCAGAGACATTACTTTGTCAACAAAGGTCCATCTAGTCAAGGCTATGGTTTTTCCAGTGGTCATGTATGGATGTAAGAGTTGGACTATAAAGAAAGCTGAGCACAGAAGAACTGATGCTTTTGAACTGTGGTGTTGGAGAAGACTCTTGAGAGTCCCTTGGACTGCAAGGAGATCCAACCAGTCCATTCTAAAGGAGGTCAGTCCTGGGTGTTCATTGGAAGAGTTGATGCTGAAGCTGAAACTCCAATATTTTGGCCACCTCATGCGAAGAGCTGACTCATTGGAAAAGACCCTGATGCTGGGAAAGATTGAGGGCAGGAGGAGAAGGGGATGACAGAGGATGAGATGGCTGGATGGCATCACCGACTCAAAGGACATGGGTTTGAGTGAACTCCGGGAGTTGGTGATGGACAGGGAGGCCTGGTGTGCTGCAGTTCATGGGGTCACAGAGTCAGACACAACTGAGCGACTGAACTGAACTGAACTGATAAAGCTAATTGTACACAAGTCTGTTTCTACACTAATTTCCTCTAACCTCATGTTCTATATGAACACCTATATCCAGGTGTTCAGTAAATGTTTGTTAATAGAAATAAAAGGGTAGAGGAGAAGATATTTAACAAAATTAATTCAACAACATTGTTCTAAAGCATCAAAGACGAAAAACTAAACTGGCAGAAAATTTTGTGCTATTAACCCATATTCCAAAGTTCTATAATTTTCTATAAACAGTGATCTGAAAGATGTGGACAGAATTTTTTACAGTATTCAAACTAGTCAAAAGTCTTAAGATGAGATCCAGTTTATTTTACCAGTGCTATACTAAATTTTCAAGATAAATACAAATCTTATATTAATTGTCCAAGAGCATAAAACAAGATGCATTCTCTAAAGCTAATTCATCTGATCCTGCCTAAGAATCCCATGGACAGAGGAGACTGGCCAGCTATAGTTCATAGGATCACAGAGTCAGACACGACTGAAGAGACTTAGCATGCGTACACAAACTATACATAGAAGGCATAAATGAAGGAAGGAGGAAAAGAAAGGAGAGAGAAAATTAAGCTAATCTCACTTATTAATTCTGATACAAATGTCCTAATAAAAATATCAAATTGAGCCAAATACTGTATTAAAAATAATACTTCTCAACACAGTAGGATGTATCCCAGGAATATAAAGAAACTTCAACATTAGGATACAAAATATTAACATAAATCACTAAATCTCCAGATGAAAGAAAAAATTCAGTGCAATAGACACGAAGACTGGTATGATTTCTTTGCTTTGAAACATCCTAAGTAAGTTAGGAATAGAAGGAAAACTTTCTTAACATAATGAAAAGTATCTGTCAGGAACACCCACCAAAGTGTTGAAATTATTTCTAATACAGTGAGAAGAAAAGAAGAGATGACAATAACCCTCACCAATGATCACTGCTGTACTTCATATCACAAATAGGAGGTATAGAATTTGTAAAGAAAGAAACTAAACCATAAGATTTGCTTGTGACATGGCTGCATAACTAGAATATCCAAGACAATCCACTGAAGAACAGACTTAGTAAGATAATTTTCCTAAATGTAAGATTCAAAGGGTATATAAAGAGAAATAAATTTCTCATATAGCAGCAGGGGATGATATGAACTTGTAATAACAGAGGAAAGGAACACTAACAAAATAGCCAAAATTTCATAAAACAGGAATGAACTTAGCAAGCATTTTTAATATTTTATGAAAAACATTATCAAGTCCAGAGTAAGGGAAAAAAATACCATGTTCCCGTATGAGAAAGTCCTTCTTGTAAAGATGTCTATTATCTTCAAATTTTCTAAAATATTCAATATACTGAATTCAAAATCTACATAGGTTTTGTTAGCTTGCTAGTTTATAAAATTTGACACATATTCTTACACCCATCTGAAAGAGAAAGTGCACAAGAGTAAGAAGAATTTGAAAATAATGATAGGGGATAGAGGTAAGGTGAACATTGAGAAAAGTACCCTACTTGGGTATCAGTTCAGTTCAGTTCAGTCGCACGGTTGCATCTGACTCTTTGCGACCCCATGAATTGCAGCATGCCAGGCTTCCCTGTCCATCACCAACTCCCGGAGTTCACTCAAACTCATGTCCATCGAGTCGGTGATGCCAAACAACCATCTCATCCTCTGTCATCCCCTTCTCCTCCTGCCCCCAATTCCTCCCAGCATCAGAGTTTTTTCCAATGAGTCAACTCTTCGCATGAGGTGGCCAGAGTATTGGAGTTTCAGCTTCACCATCAACCCTTCCAATGAACACCCAAGACTGACCTCCTTTAGAATGGACTGGTTGGATCTTCTTGCAGTCCAAGGGACTCTCAAGAGTCTTCTCCAGCACCACAGTTCAAAAGCATCAATTCTTCTGTGCTCAGCTTTCTTCACAGTCCAACTCTCACATCCATACATGACCACTGGAAAAACCATAGCCTTGACTAGACAGAACTTTGTTGACAAAGTAATGCCTCTGCTTTTTAATATGCTGTCTAGGTTGGTCATAACTTTCCTTCCAAGGAGTAAGCGCCTTTTAATGTCATGGCTGCAGTCACCATCTGCAGTGATTTTGGAGCCCAGAAAAATAAAGTCAGCCACTGTTTCCCCATCGATTTGCCATGAAGTGATGGGACCAGATGCCATGATCTTAGTTTTCTGAATGTTGGGCTTTAAGCTAACTTTTTTTTACTCTCCTCTTTCACTTTCATCAAGAGGCTTTTTAGTGCCTCTTCACTTTCTCCCATAAGGGTGGTGTCATCTGCATATCTGAGGTTATTGGTATTTTGGGTATAGAAAACGTTAAAAGAGGATTGTGTGGTCAGATAGGATAGGTAAATGAAAAGAATACTGAAAAATCAAATATTGTCAATAAATAGAAAATCCCAAAACATATCCATGCATATTCATAAATGTATTATATCATTAACCTACTTGAATTCGTTAGGAAAAGAATAGCCCTTCCAATAAATGGGATTGGTACCTGTATGGAAACAATTAAGTTATAGTCTTTTATTAAGTTATAAAAATAATTCCAGATGACTTAAGGAGCTAAATGTAAAAATAATTTTTTGATGTAGATATTTTTTAAAGTCTTTACTGAATTTGTTACAATATTGCTTCTGCTTTATGTTTTTGGCCATAAGGCATGTGGGATCTTAGCTCCCCAATCAGGGATCGACTCCCTCTGCATTGGAAGGCTAACTCTTAACCACTGGACACCCAAGAAAGTCCCTAAAAATAACTTAAAATATTCAAAGTAATAACAGAAAAATATAGAGTATTTCAGTAAGAGTAGATTAGAAAGTTCAGAGAGCATTAGTAACATAAATGTTAAAAACTTCTATTTAGTGGAAGCTATAATATACCTAGGCTAATGCTAAATGACAACAAGAAATTATTTGTTATACATAATTGGTTAAAGGCCATAATACATAAGGAATATTTAAATTATTCTTTGAAGAAAAGTATTTATAAATGAGTAAAGACTCTGAAGAGATAACTTACAGAGAAAGCTCAAATCAATAATATACTTATTAAAGGATGTTCAAACATACAAGTAATCAGGAAAGTAAAACTTGAAAAAACAGTTAGAGACTAACTGTTGCCCACCAAAAACTGAACAAAAAATTAAAACTGGTGGTATCCAGTACTGGTGAAGTTACAATCAAATGGGCTCTTAGAACTTTGTAGGAATATAAATCAATAAAATTTTATTAGTGGAGCAATTTGACACTGCGTTTCCCAAACGACACTAGTGTCAAAGAACCTGCCTGCCAAGGTAGGAGACCAGGTTCAATCCCTGGGTTGGTAAGATCCCATGGAGGAGGGCATAGCAACCCTCTCCAGTAATCTTGCCTGGATAATCCCATGGACAGAGGAGCCTGGAGGCCTTCGGTCCACAGGGTCTCAAAGAGTCAAATACTACTGAAGCACTCCGGCACACAATTCAACAGCATTGTGTTGACTTAGCAGGCAGGCACACAATTCAACTGCAGGCACGCAATTAAACAGTGTCAAAATTTTTAAATGCGTTCCAACAATTCTACTTTTAAGAATTTATTCTACAAAAGTACTCTTACATGTGCAGAAAACAAGTATGTTTCTTGTGACGTTGTTTGTAATTGTGAAAAATTGATGTTTTAATGAATATCAATTGAGAAATAGCTAATAACTTATGATAATTTAATTCAGTGGAATACTAGGCACTCATTGAAAAGTATAGACAATTATGTGTAAAATCATTTTTAAGACAAATAAAAGTAGGGGGAAAGGAGAACCATGGGCACAATATGATCCCATTTATTCTTTTTTCTTAAAGAAAGATCACGTATCTATATGTACTCAGTCACTCAGTCATGTCCAACTCTTTGCTACCCCATGGACTGTAGCCTGTCAGGCTCCTCTGTCCATGGGATCCTCCTTGCAAGAATACTGAAGTAGGTTGCCATTTCCTCCTCCAGGGGATCTTTCCAACCCAGGGATCTCACCCTCTTCTCCTGTGTCTCCTGCATTGCAGGCAGATTCTTTTAACACTGAGCCACATACAGTGACATGTATAAACATAAAAAAGATTACACAATCTGGATTGTCCCCCACTTAAAATGGTCTGACTTAGAATTTTTCAACTTTACATTGATGTGAAAGTGGCATTCAAAAGAAACCAAGACTCTTGAGAGCCCTTTGGACCACGAGGAGATCCAATCAGCCAATCCTAAAGGAAATCAGTCCTGAATATTCTTTGGAAGGACTGATACTGAAGCTGAAACCCCAATACTTTGGTCATCTGATTTTGTGAAGAATGTGAAGAACTGACTCATTTGAAAAGACCCTGATGCTGGGAAAGATTGAAGGTGGGCAGAGAAGTGGATGACAGAGGATGAGATGGTTGGATGGCATCACTGACTCAATGGACATGAGTTTGAGTAATCTCTGGGAGTTGGTGATGGACGGGGAGGCCTGACGTACTGCATTCCATGGGGTCACAAATAGTCAGACACGACTGAGCAACTGAACTGACTGATACTTTGAATTATGAAATTTGATTTTCAGGCTAGTGACATAGGAAATAATACTTGTGATGCTGGGCAAGGCAACAACCCACGGCTCCCAGTCAGCCATGTCATCATGAGGATAAACAATCAATACATCTACAACCATTCTATTTCTCACTTTCAGTATAGTACTCAACAAATTACATGAAATATTCAACATAACATAGACTTTATGTTAAATGATTTTGCCCAACTATAGGTAAATAAATTTTTCTGAGAACATTTAAATTCAGCTGGGCTCAGCTATGCTGTTCGGTAGATTAGATGTATCAAATGTATCAACTAACAATATTTTCAGTTTACAGTAGGTCTATTAGGACATAACCTCATTGCATGGAGAGGAAGATCTGCATATGCTAATCTGTTAACAGTGGTTACCTCTGGAGGAGTTGAGGGAAGAGTTAACGTGAAAGTGTTAGCCACTCAGTCATACCTAACTCTTGGCAACCGCCTGCACTGTAAGACTCCTCTCTCCATGGAATCCTCCAGGCAAGAATACTGGAGTGGGTTGCTATTCCCTTCTCCAGGGGATCTTCCTGACCCAGAGATCAAACCCAGGTCTCCCGCATTTCAGGCAGATTCTTTAACATATGAATCACCAGGGAAGAATATGGAAGGTTATGAAGGAAGACTTTCAATTTTTATTCTATATATGGTTTGCACCTTTTTTAAAAAACAAGTATGCATTCTTATTTTAGTTGGTCAACTTTTAAAATATTAATAACTCACAGAGAATTTTTTAAAAACCAATCACATATTGATGATAGTGATATCTTATGATTTTCTAGGTCCTCATATTGTTTATGCTAGTGACGAGAATTATTGTTTTATTAACTGAAGGTTTGGTATTTGTTTATAGGCTAAGGTTTTATTTTGCTTAATGGGATTTTTAGGTAATTCTTTCATATTTCTTAATCATTTTCTTCCAACCAAGTAAAATTCCTCCTCAAAAAGGACTGATAAAATTTTCATAAACTAGAATCATAAAGGAAAGTAATGCAATCATGGGCCTCTACATTTTATGCGAGCAAAGAGCATTGGTGGGTCCTATCACAAGCCACCGTTCTCAAGTTGACAGTTACCAATTGCCTAATTCAGTTCTCATTAGTCATTTAGTATCTCCACCTCCCCCACTAATGCACACAGTTCCATTTCAAAATCCAAATCTTTTATCAAAATTCAAGGTAAACAAGTGGCGATGTTGCTTCCTCTTCCCTTAACTAACACCATGTGTCACCCTTCGGGTTCAAGTTTTACTTCACTTGCTCAATAGGTGTGGACAGAGTCACCTCATAGAACCAGGAAGGACTTCAGGGCTTTAGAAAGTAACTTCTTAGAAACAATAAACCTGTCTGAGACTGGAATTTTGTGTAATACTTGAAACAATAAAATACTTACTTGACATGCAGATAATTTCCCCCTGGCTTTTTTTTTTTTTCCTCTTAATTTTATTTTATTTAACTTTACAATATTGTATTGGTTTTTCCATATATCAAAATGAATCTTCCCCCTGGCTTTTGAGTAAAAATCCAAAAGTTTTAGCCCGTAGTTTGAGGTTGTATATGCTCCAGCAGATCCTATGACGTCATATCAAACCATATTCTGGTCACACTGGCCTTCCTTCTAACCCTCTGAGAGATGCAGCTTCTCTTCAGGACTTTCGCACTCACACTTCCTTCTGCCCGAATCACTGTTCCCCCACCAGCCTTCATTTGTCTTGTTTCCTCTCTCTCTCTCCATATATATGTGCATGTATACACACCTTCAAATCTCAGCTCAAATACTATCTACAGAGAAGGCAATGGCAACGCACTCCAGTACTCTTGCCTGGAAGATCTCATGGATGGAGGAGCCTGGTAGGCTGCAGTCCATGGGGTCGCTAAGAGTTGGGCACGACTAAGCAACTTTACTTTCACTTTTCACTTTCAGGCATTGGAGAGGGAA
Organism: Bison bison bison; assembly: GCF_000754665.1. Taxonomy (NCBI): domain Eukaryota; kingdom Metazoa; phylum Chordata; class Mammalia; order Artiodactyla; family Bovidae; genus Bison; species Bison bison. The sequence goes on from NW_011494711.1 coordinate 12,199,469, forward strand.
ATGGCAACCCACTCCAGTATTCTTGCCTGGAGAATCCCAGGGACAGAGGAGCCTAGTGGGCTGCCGTCTATGGGGTCACACAGAGTTGGACATGACTGAAGTGACTTAGCAGCAGCAGCAGAGAAGCCCTAAATATTCCCAAATGAATGGAGAAAGGTGTTAAACAGGCCACGTCCAAATGGAATGGCTCCAAGAAGATCTATCACTTTGGAGTCTCTAAGCAGACACTCCTACAATCCCCTCACTACCCAGAGCTGCCTGGATTGGCCCTGCTACCTGTAGGAGACTTGCCTTTGACAATAGTAAGAATCAGCAGAGAAGGGCCAGCAGGAAGCAACTTAAGGAAGTGCTCCACACCTTCTCAGTTTTTGTTTTGAGTCTAGAAAGGTGGGTTGGGGGAGGGATGTGTGTGCACCAGAAGGAAGTACAAAAGAGAAATAAGGTGGCTTTAGAACACCAGAATCCTTTATTTTCTATCACTGTCTAATTACAATTTCAAAAAAAGATAGGAAATCTCAATTTCTTTGAGATTCAAATATAGTACAAGGAAGAACAGTATAGTAATCATCTGTATGTGTCCATAACCTAGCACAGAACCTGATTAACAATGGACATCAGTAAATATTTCTTAACTTTATTTAGTTAAAATAATAAAACCAAACAAATGCAGCACAAAATAGTAAGTATGGAAGATAAACCAATAATAATACATCCTTCTTTAGTAAATCCATGTTTGTTAGAAGAGAACAGAATCAACTATACATAGAACTACGAGTCATCAGAAGATATCAGCTTAATTTACAGAATACTAGACTGGAAGGAAACTTAGAGCCATCTCATCTAACTCCCTTAATTTTCATATTAAAAAAAATAAGGCCTAGAAAATTTAGGTTTTGCCAGTGTCAGAGTAATTTAATGGCAGAACAGTTACTGGATCACTCGATCTCCTTCAACTCAATTCTACAAATATTTACTGAGAATATAGTCATAGTAACAGCTAGGCAATGGGCTAAAGAGTTTAATTTCATAAAACAATGAGAATAGTAATATAGTTCTCATTCTTTTCCAGGTGAAGATTCTGAGGCTAACACACTGCCTAATATTAATACCTAGCACAGCCAGGATTAGAATTCACAGCATCCATTTCCAATGACAGGGTTACCGCTGTGCAATACTGCCTTCCCAAATTATGCTAGCATTGTCTGGATATGAAGATGAACGAGGTATGACCCTTACCTTCATGGAGTTCATATCTGGTAGAAAAGACAGAGAAAAAATAATGTCTCATTGTGAAGCAATTAAAATAGTGGTTCTAACAACCACTATGAATTTACCATAGAAGGACAAAATAGTATTTCCTCTACTATAGTTCAATTCATAGCTTTGAGAAGTTTACAATCCATGTCTGTATATCATTAACCATAATGAAAGGAAAAGTACCAATTACTGGTTACTACATTATGGGTTAAACTATATCTCTCCAAAAGATATGTTGAAATCCTCTAACTCTCGGTATCTGTATGATTCATTTTAGAAATAGGGTCTTTACAGTTAAGATGAGGTCTTAGGGTATCCCCAATCAAACATGGTGCTTCCCAAGTGGCTCAATGGTAAAGAATCCCCCTATCAAAAAGCAGGAGACAAAGGGTCGATCTCTGGGTCAGGAAGATCTCCTGGAGTAGGAAATGGCAACCCACTCTAGTATTCTTGCCTGGGAAATCCCATGGACAGAGGAGCCTGGTGGGCTACAGTCCACAGGGTCGCAAAAGAGTCAGACAGGACTTAGGGACTAAACAACAATTCAATATGACTGGCATAAGTCCTTATAAGAGGAGGAAAATGCCATGTTCCAAACAGACACTCAGGAAGAACACAGCGTGATGACAAAGGCAGAGTTTGGATCGTCAGCTTTGCGGTTGTAAAGCAAGCAGCAGCTGTACCAACGGCCTGCACCAGGAGCTGTGAAGAGGCGAGGAAGGACTCTACCCAGTGTCCTAGAGGGCGCCTGGCCCTATGACAGCTTTTGCAGCCTCTGCAACTGTGAGGGAAAAATTCTGTTGTTTGAAGGCACTAAAATTTGTGATAATTTGTCATGGCAACTAGAAAACTCATACATTCTTCTCCCTTACATTTAGAGATATTATGACACTATTAAAAGCACAATGTGCTGTCAATCTCAAGAACAGGTGATTGTTCAGCACCTCATTGGCCAGGATATTAACTCAAAACACAGGGGACGGTCTTTGAAATAACGAGTGTTGAAATTTAATATTCAAATATATGACAAAGAATTGTGCTGAATTTGGAAATAGGGACACTTCAGCCAAGCACTGTGAGCATTCTATTTCACTAATAAGCTGCAGGTGGGGAGGAGGAAATTAGAAAGGTTGTGAGATGAATGATTTAATGTAAGATAGTTGGACAGCTGACCCAGTTCCCAAAAGAGAAGTCTGGGGAAATTGCCATGAAGTCCGGACCCCGTTTCAAGAGGGAGCAGTAAGGACGGCTCTCTCCTCACCATGGAAAAGTACAGAAGCTCCTGCCTCTTGAACAAGCCCCTGACCAGTCTGGCCTGCTGCTGTTAACCAGAAACTAGTCTGTTCTCTCTTGTTGGGCACAGATACTATTTTCTCCTTAGGAGAACTGAGTTCTGGTGTTGAGAAAACCCATCAGTTACTGTATGTAGACCCATTTACACCTTTGAATGTAATGAGGGCATTGTTGATGTAAAACCAGTGAAAGGAAAAAAAGGCTTGAGAAAAAGGCAGTAGCAATGATTTAAGCTCCAGAAGATCTTGTTTCCTTCTCTAGCTCTACCATCTGTCAGCCCTGGGGCTTGTTTAGGCGAAGTTAGTGCCAGTGAGGGGTACATTTCCCCATATACTCAATGCAGGGAGACATGCCACATTGATCTAAGAATTCAAATAAATGACATAGGAAAAGGAAAAGGTTTTTTGATAATGCAAAGTCCTATAAAAATGTAAGGGTTTTAAAAGTTCCCTAGAGGCTGCTAGAATTTGGCACACAGCCTATACTCCTCTGATGCCATATTCCTAAAAATTATTAATAGGGCCTCCCTGGTGTTCCAATGGTTAAGAATCTGCCTTGCAATGCAAATTACAAGGGAACACTGGTTCAATCCCTGGTCCAAGAAGAGCCCACATGATAAGGGACAACTAAGCTGTGTACCACAACTACTGAGCCTGCACTCTAATGCCTTGAGCCAAAACTCAGCCTTTGTGTCACAACTACTGAAGGCCAGGTGCCCTGGAGCCCGTGCTGTGCCACAGGAGAAGCCACACAATGAGAAGCCGGCACACCATAACTAGAGGAGCACCTGCTCGCCGCAGCTAGAGAAAGCCTCCTCACAGCAACAAAGACCCAGCACAGCCAAATGAATAAATAAATAAAATGAAGACCACTGCACACATGGATTCTATTACACACACACCAAAAGGCAGGTGGCCAAGTGTTTCAAATGCAGAGACTGCCTTCACATCAGCTACAGGGTCAACGTCAGACTCCATCACATAATTTGTAGAACCTTCCCTAACCTGAGTCCCGCGTTCTTTCACTACTGAATATTTTTTTGTGTGCACTTATGTGCATACGACTTCTGAAAGGAATACTGCCAACTGGTTCAGCTTGAGCTCTTAGGCCCCTGGGTAAATTAACTGACCTGGGCTCACTGTCCTCAGCTTTAAAATGGGATCAATCATTCTACGTATTACCCAGTAAAATATAGTAGGACCCAGTACATAGTGTTTGCTCAATAAATGTTTCTTGTTATTATTATTATGATTTGTAGTTTGCCCTGCAACTATCTGGGGCTGTTGTGTTCCCTGAATATGCATGGTTTTTCAAACTTCATCTTGTCCACAACACGTAGTTCACTTGGATTTACTTGTGATTGTATGGTGGTGGTTTAGTTGCTGAGTCATGTCTGACTCTCTTGCAGCCCCATGGACTATTTCTGCCAGGTTCCTCTGTCCATGGGATTTCCCAGGCAAGAATACTGGAGTGGGTCGCCAGTTTCTTATCCAGGGATCTTTCTGATCCAGGGATTGAACCCATATCTCCTGCATCACAGGCAGCTTCTTTACTACTGAGCCACCAGGGAAGCCCACATTTACCTTCTTCACCTCTATCTGTGGAAATCCTACCCATTCTCCCTGGCCCAACTTAAATGCTACCTCCTTCATGAAACCTTGCCTGGTATCCCCAAGCAGATATGAGCATCCCCTCCCCAGAGCACTTGAAACATGTCTGAAGGATCTCTCTATGATAAATCATACTTTGTTCCATTAAAATTCTGTGCACCTGCCTTTCTTTTGTAATAACTTGTAAGCTCACCTCCCCCAGTCCTACCCCAAGGGAGTTTCTTTCTCGTTCATCTTTGTATCCCTCCAGCCCTTAAAAGAGTGACTTTCTTATAAGAGCTGTGTGGTACACATTTGATGGATACATCCATAATCTCCTCAAAGCTCTGGCAGTTGATTTATTCTCCCAGTGATTCTTTCCTTTGGGCAATGTAGGAGTTTGATGAATAATATTTACTGCGTGCTTAATACTTAAATGTAATTTATGTTTACTGGGTGTTTGGCTTAATAACAATGAGTGTGAAATAATTTGATAGTTTGAAAGGAAAATCTAATACAGTAATAATATATATTTTATACTTTATTTCTATGATGATAAAGTGCCATCAATTGCAATATTCACCATCGATTTACCAACTTCTTTTCAAGGAAAACTTCCACATTTAATGTACCCAGAGATGGTAAGAAGCATCCTAATTTCAGAAATGTAAAATGTGAAGAAGTTGTGCATCAGAAATGAAGAAGTACAGTCAGGGCTCTTTTCTCCCAACATAGACCCCTCTTGCGGCCTCCACCGGACCCCAGGATGCATACCTGTTAAACTAGATTCACCCAGCCAGTCCTGCAGGGCAGAACGCAGCCTCACTTCTCGTTTGTCTCAGGTTTCTTTACTTCTATTTGCTTGGACCTCACATTTTGTGACTTCTGCCTCTAAAATGTCTAACATCTGTCTCCCCACTTCCATGGCCACGTGCTTCTTCCAAGCTCGGGTCTTGGATTCAGTCCTTAACACAATAGAGCAGGCAAAAAGTCTCCCAGTATAGACTCTCCCAAACCTGTCTAATCATGTCCTACCCTATGCCTACTGAATTAGGTTTAGATTTCTTAGCCTTTTATTAAGTTACCCACAATCTAACACTTAGCTAATTTTCCAGTATTAATTTTTAATCTAAATAATTTGGTTTAGAGACTTCCCTGGTGGGCCAGTAGTTAAAACTCTGCATTTCCACTGATAGGGGCATGGTCTTGATCTTTTGTTAAGTAACTAAAATCCCCCATGACATGTGGTGCAGCCGTAAATAAAGAAATTATTTTAGAGGCTCCAAGATATAATAGCCTTCCTCCTGAGTAGAGGCCTATCATTGTTATACCTCTGCATCTTTTTAAAAATATTCCCTCTTCCTAAAATTCCCTTCCACTCATTTGAAATTCCCTCTACTATTAAGAGCTGAGCTTAAAAGCCACCTCCCCTGTGAAGCATACCCTGATGACAGTAGCCAGAATGTTTCAATACCAGTACTGAACTTCTATAAAATTTACCATCTGCCCCATTCACATAGCCCTTGGCACATCATCATATAATATAGCTATTTATTTACATAGCTATTCTCATACTAGTGTAGGAACCCCAATTTATATTAATATTTATTTGCAACCCTCATAGGCTTCAGCATCTTGGTTTAGTAAAAGTTGGATGAACATATATTAAATAAATAAGTTTTTGGAACAGATAATTTAGGTGATTGGATGTCACAAGGAGGTGTCTGAGGTGCCATGGAGAGAGTCAGACCAAATAAAAATTACTGAAATTAAGAATTTTATTTCAAGCTATATCAGACATTCATTCAGTGCAACATTCAGAAGCATGGCAGAGGAACACTGGGGAAGTTAATAATGTACTAGAAGGTGAAATAGCCATTGTCCCTAACCAATTTGTTTTTCTTAGACCAAACAGAATATGTGCAAAGTATAAATTATAAAGTGATACATATTCTCAGAGTCAAGGAGGGGGAAAACCAGGGTATAGGTAATCCACAAAACACCAGTATTTTGCATTAGTAGTGTCAAGAAAAATGTATCATCACCATTTTACAGGCAAGAGAGAAGCAAGGAAAAATAATGCCATTTTACAAGAAGAGAAAAGGAAGCACTTTATGTCTTTCTTGCTAGTGGTACAACTTCAGCAGATCAGCTCTGAAACACAGAGAATTTCAGCAACACCCTTCTTCTTAAGACTGGTGAAGAATAAAAATGAAGTCTGTGTAAGAGATTCATCTGGAGAGAGACAGTAATTACCGGCCAGGACTGATTAAAATTCTCACTAGGGCCTCAAAGAAGCACACTGAACATGGCTGAGTAACGGAAGGAAAGCATAACAACCGCTTCTCAGAGCACGTGTGGAGGGAGGAACAAAGACAGGAAAATATAACCCTGGCTTCCAGCCACGAGCTAAAAATCTGAATGAAGGAAAAGCCAGATTGTATCGATCTGTCACTCCTATCCGTGATATGATATTCAGCTCTACCATTGGTAAGGAGATTATTAATAGTCCAGATCTTTTACACACTGCTGCATTTCCTCTTCCCAAATAATAGCTATCAGCAAGGCCAAGTGTGTTTGTGTCACATATTTTGTCTCACTCACTCATCTGCAAAAATTCTGTATGTATTACACACCAATACAGAATCAAATAGGGAATGTTTCTTTCCCTCTTGACTCCAGAAAACAGACCCAAGATTTCACTCCCAGAACCAAGGGTTCCAAGGTGTGTTTTTTGCCAGGCTTCTGACTCCCCTCTTTCCCTGGCTTTGAGAGTCAGTTTACTAACTGGCTTTTTACGTAGGTTTTTCAAAATAGATGTTTTTGAAACATTCTTTCTAAAATGCAAGGATAGGAACTTCCCTGGAAGTCCAGTGGTTAAGATGCAGGGAGCACTGATTCAGTCCTTGGTCAGGGAATTAAGATCCCACATGCCACACGGGCATGTCCAAAATAAGTAAAACAAAGAGATTCAAAATAAAGAATAACTAAAACGCAGGGATAACATGAGCAATGGTGTTCACTACACTTAACTGACTTGTTTTCCAACTACTGCTAACTGATGACTTTATTTTTTCAAAGGGTAATAATACCCCTAAATAGTAAAGAGCTTGTAAGAGCATCCATTGCCAATTAGTCCCTCTTCACGGGATCCCTTGTTTGCTGTTTGCTATCCTTTTCTTAATGGTTTGACTTTTGAAACACGGCTCTCTTTTAAGCAACTGGAAAACTAAAACCCCCTAAACTGGTGAACTCTCCAGGAAAAACAGTATGGGGGACGGGGTAGGGAGCAGAAGGGACACCCTAGGAAGTAAAATAGCCTTCATCATTTTCAAGGGCACCACCTTCCTTAGGGTAACTTCCCCTTTCCTTCACTTTTGGAATTCGATTTCCTCAGAGGCAGGAATCATGTCAGGGAAACTTTGGACTGCATGGGACTTTAAAAATTGGCTAGTCCTTGCTCAATAAAACTTGAAGCCCTTTTGCCATTCTCCTAGGGAATAGTAGTTCATTATTTTCTCAGTTCCTTGGGCTTGTGAAAGTTTTAGGTACAGAGAAAAATGCAATTCTGTTATTTTGCTTTTAAGTACTGAAAGTTTGTTAGTTTTATAATATTTAGTTTTGTGGTTGTCTTTCTTTTTATTTCCTTTTTTTAACCTTTTTTTTTTTTTTTTGTAACATGGTTTGCAAAGAGACACACAAAATTGGCATGCAAACCAGGTTTGAAAAAAAGTAGGGCAGGCTGGGTAAAACCAGTGGACTTCACAGAAGAAATTGTACTTGGCATTAATTTTATTTATATTCTTTTTTTTTCATTATTTATTTTTTTTAATTTATTTTATTTTATTTTTTAACTTTACAATATTGTATTGGTTTTGCCATATATTAACATGAATCCGCCACAGGTATTTTTACAGCTGGTATTTGAACACTGCTAAGAATTAGCAGGACAATGGGCTTTGTAGAGGGAAGGAAGGAAGATAAGCATTGAACCCAAATTTCCACATCATAGATTAAATAAAATTTCTCCTAATTTTATGAATGTTTCATCATTAGCTTTAAGAATGCTGTATTTTTTTTTCTTCCATGGTTAAGTCCATACACTGTACGTTTCTTCTCATTCCATATTGCAGGTAGATGAGAAGCCATTATAAATTCTGAGCTGTGGAGACCTTAAAAATCAACCAATGTCCTCAGTATCCAATGCAGACAATTTGATACAAAGAGGTAAAGCAACTTGTCTGGAGAGATTGGGTCATTGGGAGTAGCTATAGAAAAAGGCAAAGGACTTCCAGTTCCCAGAGCCATGCTCTTCCTGCCAAAGTGAAAGTCGCTCAGTTGTGTCTGACTCTTTGCGACCATACAGTCCATGGAATTCTCCAGGCCAGAATACTAGAGTGGGTAGCCTTTCCCTTCTCCAGGGGATCTTCCCAACCCAGGGATCGAACCTATGTCTCCTGCATTGAGGGCAGATTCTTTATCAGCTGAGCTACAGAGGGAAGCCCAAGAATATTGGAGTGAGTAGTCTATCCCTTTTCCAGCAGCTCTTCCCGACCCAGGAATTGAATCAGGGTCTCCTGCATTGCAGGTTGGTTCTTTACCAACTGAGTTATCAAGGAAGCCCAAATCGCCCTACCTTTTACTGGAGGATCATCATTAGAACCCACTTTGCTGTTTTCTCACCTTCATAAATCTAACCTTTTAAATGTTCAATCATTTTTACAACCTTTCAACTAATCTGTAAAATTTCAACATGCAGTTAGGTAACAATAAACTTTCAATAAAATGTAAAATAATCAGGTCCTTTTTTCATATTGGTATCAAACGTTCCAGCTCTCTAACCTTACTATCATTCTCTTCCTCCTAGTAAAAATAATTCTTTGCTTCTATTTTCTGACTTTAGACCAAATTCTCATACATATTTCTGGTTTTGCTTTTTGTTCTACTCCTTTTCATGTGCTACAGATCAGATTGCTAAGATTTCTGAAGCCTGACACAAGAATCGTTTAGTACTCAATCCTGCTGCCTACTGCCTGTCATCCGTCCATCAATTCAAAAATGAATATGTAGGAATGCATTTCACAGTCTTGGCAGGACAAATTTTTTAAAGACTCTGACTGATTTACAACATTATACCAAATTGCTAGAAATATACTTTGACAAAAAAAAAAAAAACCCTCAATACTAAAACATAATTATAAGACAGCAAAAACAAAAAAACACCTGGAAAAAGTCCGAGATAAATCAACTCTAAATGAAACTGCTTTTCTTTTTACTTGTTATTTTAAATTAAGTAAATCTAAGATATTTTTGCCCTTGATTATTTGAGGTATAAAGGAAAAGAAATCAAATATAGATACAATCAGAATAACTGGAATTTCATTAGAAAATAAAACTAATATATTAAAGCAAAAAAAATCCATTTTACCAAAATACACACATTGAATTAGTATGACCTTTTTATATAGAAAGGAAAAATATCATGGAGTACGGAATCTCACACTCTAATAAATATTCTCTCCACTGAGCCTTTGCCATCTCAGGTGGAAAGCTAGGGAAATGAAAAAGTTAATTTAAGATGTATACCTGTGGCGGATTCATTTTGATATTTGGCAAAACTAATACAATTTTGTAAAGTTAAAAAAAAAAAACACACATAATAAAGTTTTTAAAAACACACATGGATAACAAGTGGTGCTGGGAAATCTGGTCAACCACTTGTAAAAGAATGAAACTGGACCACTTTCTAACACCATACACAAAAATAAACTCAAAATGGATTAAAGATCTAAACGTAAGACCAGAAACTATAAAACTCCTAGAGGAGAACATAGGCAAAACACTCTCCGACATACATCACAGCAGGATCCTCTATGACCCACCTCCCAGAATATTGGAGATAAAAGCAAAAATAAACAAATGGGACCTAATTAACCTTAAAAGCTTCTGCACATCAAAGGAAACTATTAGCAAGGTGAAAAGACAGCCTTCAGAATGGGAGAAAATAATAGCAAA
>NW_011494711.1:12209732-12214510 GCF_000754665.1 Bison bison bison
ATAAAATTAAAGAAAAAAAAAAAAAACACACATGGATATTGACACTTTTTGTTCAATATCAGTCTATATAAAAATAAGAATTTGGAGTAATCATTGTAAAATATCCTAAGTGTGCCACCTAAAAAAAGTGTGTGTTTTCCTCTAGAAGAATAAAACAGAAAGAAAGAAGTAGAAAGAAGGGCATGGGAGAAAGAGGAGGAAAATAAGGGGATAAAAGGAGAAGAAGAAGGAAAATCAGCAGCGGGAGGAGAAAGTTGTGGAGTTTTCCTGAGTTATGGTGAAGACTCAGCAGGAGAAAGATGGTCCTATTTAACTCTTTAACTTCATAATTCATGTCTTTCTGTCCAACTCTCCCTTCACATTACCTTTCTATCCACACTGAACTTCATCTAGAATCTCAAAATCAAACAGTATGATTGGAATATAAAACATCCTTGAGATAATCCCTCTCCAGTGCTTCATTTACAGACAAAGAAACTTAGAAACACGGCCTTTAGTTTGCCCAAGAACACATAGAAAATTGTTTTAAATAAGTTAGAAGACACTGATATATTTTAAATGGATGACCAACAAGGACCTACTGTATAGTACAGGGAACTCTACTCAGTGTTACGTGGCCGCCTGAGTGGGAAGGGAATTCAGGAGAGAACGGATATGTGTATGTGTATAGCCGAGTCCCCTTACTGTCCACCTGAAACCATCACAACATTATAAATTGGCTATACTCCAATACAAAATATAAAGTTTCAAGAAAAAAATTTAGAAAATGATTCCAAACAAAATTACTCTGGGCAGGAGGTGGTCGGATGGCCCTTTAGATCAGCTTATCAAAAACCTATAACTGAATATTTAGGAAACATACATTGTTTGTCCTCAAGTGTTCAATCCCATGCATATGAAGACACTTAAGTTGGAGGACTAAGAATAACTTTTTCTTAAAAGTTTTCACAGGAGTATATCTTCTTGGTTTTTGAGGCTTTTAACTAGAAGAGTTGGAGTTGAACTAGTTGGTAAAAAGTAGACTTCCTTCACTGAATTTATTTCACATAGAAGAAACTTAAATATGGAAAATATTAATAACTTCAGAGGAAAGAAAGCCCCAATTTTAGCATTTCATAGGTTGTGGATATATGGGAGATGATTCAGAGAAGTAAACAGGAAGAAACTAAAACTCTAATGATAGGGTTTGGATAAAGCATAAATGACTTGATATCAATCTTTTGATTATCTACCAGAGGACATGACTGACATCCTCAGATGTCCAAATAAGAACAATCTGGTTATTCCTCTTCAGATGATTACTTGACGTGGTACTTTCCAGAAAGGAAGACCTTCAACATTAGCATGTACTGTCAAGGGGATTTGTAAAGTGTCTTTTCTGAAGTTCTACAAAGGCAAGACATCTGGGGAAGAGGGTTGGATGAAACCCAGTGACTGCATATAAGAACTGAGTATGTGGGATTTCCCTGGTTAGTATTCGGTGCTTTCACTGCCATGGTCCAGGTTCAGTCACTGGTTGGGGAACTAAGATCCTGCATGTCATGGGGCATGATCAAAATAAATAAATGAATAAAACTGGGCACGTAAGAATTGAGTGTTATCAAGTACTTATCTAGCCCTAACAAGCCAAGCAGAAGACCAATAATGTGGGGAAAAGAAAATATATCCTATCCTCAAAAGCAAAAAAAAAGGAGGTAAAAAGGAAATTGCCTTAGTCCGTCTCCTAGCATTTACACAACAGAACACCACGGTGTTTGCATCGACAAAGACTGAAAGATACTATCAAAAATTATCAGTTTGTAGGGTCACAGTTCCTACCAGAGTAACCTAATTGTCTTTGACTCACTTTTAATCTGAGTGGATGTGGTGAGAATGGCTGATGTGCTTAACAGCATTTAGTGTTGGTGTTAAATATAGAAAATTCACAAAAGATTCTTATCTACAGAGGAATGGAAAACATTGTTACATATGATGAAAGAGTCAGAGAGAAAGAAAGGTGGGAAACATCCCCCTTCCTGCCACGCAGTTCAGCTATCAACAAAGCTCTGACTGGCCTCAAAGGAAGCTCTGTGCCCAAAAGAAATAGGTGAATGTGTGGTGGGGGCTGAAAATCAGATACATTATGAATAAAATTACCAAAATATACATATATGTATTACCTAAAGGTATGATGGAAAAATGACACACTTCAAAATTGAAAACAGGATAGCTAAATATTCTTAAGAGGTACAAAGAGAACCAATTCTGAACACTGTAACATTTAATATAAGAGAAAAAAGATTTGAAACAACAAATCACAAGAAAGAGTTTTCTTTATAAATAGCAGTTTTCAAACCTTAATTGCAATTTTATGTGACCCTAAAGCTCATCCTGGCCTATGCATCAGTTAGCTCATGTTAGTATAGTTGAAGATGGAAAGACACATTGGAGGTTCTCTCTTTTCATAAACCTACCACACAAAAGAGCTCACCTCTAAAAGGAAATCAAGAAAATAAAAGCATAAGGCATATATATCAAAATACTTAGACATCCCATATCAGCATATTGCGTAAACAACCATTGGCAATATATGGACTTAGTGTCTACAAGAGTTATCAGAGTTGATAAGGTTTAACACATAAGAATAATCACCGTACACCAATTTTTGAGGAAACAGTTCTTGGGCAATTATATCTCTTTGATATCCTTTAATAAATCACATGAAAAACTTTTGGTTTTCAAAATATCATCATAGTAATTAGACACCAAAACCAATCATACATTGTCACCACTTGGTTCACACTCTTAACATACAGAAAAACTGGAGTTAATGGTCTGAATTAGACGAAACTTTACCCAGAGAGAATTGGTGAAAATTCAATTAGCAACAACTTTTAGCAAAGGTCTAAAACAATGTTGAAGTTATTAAAACCTCATCTCTGTCCTGCATGAGCCTACAGTCTGGTAAAAATCAACTTACCCATTTCCATAGCATACAAAACAGAAAATGGTAAAAGTCACTTCAAGAAGACTGAACAGAGAGATTAATTTTTCTTGAGATGGGTAGGAGTTGCCTTTGAAGGAGGAAGAGAAATTTAGAGAATCAGTATAATTCTGATAGTTAGAGGTGGTGGCCAGGGAAGAACTAACATTTCCCATGTGAATGAGCTATTCCATGTGAAGGAGAATCATTAAGGAAAACACAGAGAGAGAACTGATCAGAGACTGGTGAGGAGACTGGTGTTCCAGAATAGTAAAAAGGGAATATAAAAAAATGCTTAGCAAGGGGTAATTACCATGCATCTTATTAGGGCTGGATGTCTACTATGCCAAATAATTTGAACTTCATTCAACAATCAAAGGGGAATGACTCTTTTTCTTTTTTGGCTGTGCCACATGGCTTACAGGACCTTCGTTCCCCAACCAGGGACTGAATCCGGGGCCACAACAAAGAAAGTACTGAGTCCTAACCACTGGACCTCCAGAGAAATCCCCAGGGAATCATCCCTTTTTTGAGGAGAGGTATAAGTTAACTAACTAGGAATTTTAGGAAAATGACTTGGAATTAGATTAGGAACTGAAGGGAAAAAGCTTAAGACCAGTTCAGTTAATGTCATAATCTTATAAACAGGCGACAAAGGTTTGAACTAGATGAGTATCAGTGGAGGAAAAGAAGGAAAAAATAGAAGCCAGAAGCACTGGAAAGAAATAAGTAATGGGACTTTGTGCCTCCTCCATATAAGAAGAATGGATGAGGGATATAACTCAACTATCCTGAGGAATAGGAAGGATGATGGACAGTGATAGCAAGGATACTGCTCCACTGTTTGACCCTAATTTCATTGCCACCACTCCAGTCAAGATCCAACAGTTCAGTTCAGTTGCTCAGTTGTGTCCAACTCTTTACAATCCCATGAGCTGCAGCACGCCAGGCTTCCCTGTCCATCACCAACGCCCAGACCTTGCTGAAACATGTTCATCCAGTCGGTAATGCCATTCAGCCATCTCATCCTCTGTCATCCCCTTTTCCTCCTGCCTTCAATCTTTCCCAGCATCAGGGTCTTTTCCAGTCAGTCAGTTCTTCGCATCAGGTAGCCAAAGTATTGGAGTTTCAGCTTCAGCATCAGTGCTTCCAGTGAATATTCAGGACTGATTTCCTTCAGGAATGACTGGTTTGATCTCCTTGCAGACCAAGGGACTCTCAAGAGTCTTCTCCAACACCACAGTTCAAATACATTAATTTTTTGGAGTGCCAAAGATCCAACAAACAAGGCTCAAACTCTGAGTTCCATAAATTCAAATCACATTGAGAAATCTAAATCATCACTACAAACAAAGCGAGTGGAGGTGATGGAACTCCAGTCGAGTCATTTCAAATCCTAAAAGATGATGCTGTGAAAGTGCTGCACTCAATAGGCCAGAAAATTTGGAAAAGTCAGCAGTGGCCACAAGATTGGAAAATGTCAGTTTTCATTCCCAAAGAAAGGCAATGCCAAAGAATGCTCAAACTACTGCACAATTGCACTTATCTCACACGCTACCAAAGTAATGCTCAAAATTCTCCAAGCCAGGCTTCAATGGTACATGAACTGTGAAATTCCAGATGGTCAAGCTGGATCAAGAGAGGCAGAGGAACCAGAGATCAAATTGCCAACATCCATTGGATCATCAAAAAAGCAAAAGAGTTTCAGAAAAATATCTACTTCTGCTTTATTGACTATGCCAAAGCCTTTGTGTGGATCACAATAAACTGTGGAAAATTCTGAAAGAGATGGGAATACCAGAACACCTGACCTGCT
>NW_011494711.1:12214703-12283642 GCF_000754665.1 Bison bison bison
TGGTGCCATCACTTCATGGCAAATAGATGGGGAAACAGTGGAAACAGTGACAGACTTTATTTTGGGGGACTCCAAAATCACTGCAGATGGTAACTGCAGCCATGAAATTAAAAGACACTAGCTCCTTGGAAGAAAATTTATGACGAACCTGGACAGCGTATTAAAAAGCAGACATTACTTTGCCAACAAAGGTCTGTCTAGTCAAGGCCATGGTTTTTCCAGTAGTCATGTATGGATATGAGAGTTGGACTATAAAGAAAGTGAAGTCGCTCAGTCGTGTCCAACTCTTTGCAACCCCATGGACTGTAGCCTACCACGTTCCTATGTCCATGGGATTTTGCAGGCAAGAGTACTGGAGTGGGGTGCCATTTCCTTCTCCAAAGAGAAGAAAGCGGAGTGCCAAAGAATTGATCCTTTTGAACTGTGGTGTTGGAGAAGACTCTTGAGAGTCCCTTGGACTGCAAGGAGATCCAACCAATCCATCCTAAAGGAAATCTGTCCTGAGTGTTCATTGGAAGGACTGATGTTGAAGCTGAAACTCCAATACTTTGGCCACCTGATGCGAAGAACTGACTGATTAGAAAAGACCCTGATGCTGGGAAAGATTGAAGACAGGAGAAGAAGGGGATGATAGAGGATGAGATGGTTGGTTGGCATCACCAACTCAATGGACATGAGTTTGAGTAAACTCCAGGAGCTGGTGATGGACAGGGAGGCCTGGCGTGCTGCAGCCCATGGGGTCACAAAGAGCCAGACATGAGTGAGCAACTGAACTGAACTGGGAAATCTAATTCTCTCTTTATCTGACTCTACAGAAATCATTTTCATTGGCAGGTTAAAAAGTATAAAGATGCTGTCGCTTTCCAAAAACAATAATTCTGACAGTCATACTAAATGTGCACCTTGAATTGGGCTAGATAATTGAATGTCTGACCATTCCTTTAGACCAGTGTCCAATGACTTGAGTATCAAAAGGCTGTCATGAGATTCACATTTTAGTTGCTTTTTCTTCCTATATCAAGCACCCCCAAATGGTTACCCTGAAGTTATACTCTACTAGTGAATTTCATCAATAGGGGAAGAACGTGGACAGTGACATTTAGAGGTTGGCCTTCAATGATCTATTAAAAAGTAATGGTTTCCAAGTAGCTTGAATATTAAAAATAATAATAAAGCATAAGCCACTACCTCATGTTCCTTGTTAGCACTAAATAAAAGGGAGGATGGAGTCAAACAATACTAAGGATATCCACTTGGGTGGAGAATTCAGTAGGCAACATAACAGAAAGCTTCTACATGTAGCCAGACATATTAAGCCAAAGACACTGACTCTGACAGATGTTTTCCAAATACACTTATGAGTACAACAAGCTCTTTTCACATTGTGTCTCTGGTTCTAAGCCCGTTCATCATCACTGAATCTTAATGATTGTTTGCTGTAACTCTATCAAAGTCAAAATGGGAAGAAGAACAGAGCCCTTGAAGCTTGACTGCCCCACTTAAGACCTCTCTGAGGGAAGACCACGATTATGTGCATTGAAGTTGGACCTGTTCTTGTGGTGGAGGGCCAAAGATTATTCCTAGTAGCCAGATTGGTCTGATTCAGGGTTATCAGTTCAACTGACATCAAGAGAGAACAAATATGTCAATTTCCTGTGAGCAGAGGAGTTGAGAGCGGACTGAGGAAACCAAGTGTGAGACAGCAGTACAGAGAAGAAGACAGAAAAACAAAAAAGACAAAATAAGACATATCAGAAATGGGTTCTGAAACAAATTCTGTGAAAAAGACCTTCCATCCTGTTCATGTTTCTGTTTTGCACAGCTTACTTTGCTTGGCTTGGCCAAGAGATATGTTCTTCAAAAACCAGGCCTCAGCTGGAGTTACAGACTAGTCTCAATACCAGAAGGCCAACATGCTTTCTGTCAGTGCTCTGATCGGCACCTATAATATTCATCCCCCCAAATGTAAGAGCAAAGAAGACATATTTGGCCCTCATCTTTCCTGATCAGAGTTTCACCTTCATACTGATTTGCTGCTGCTGCTGCTGCTGCTGCTAAGTCACTTCAGTCATGTCCGACTCTGTGCGACCCCATAGACGGCAGCCCACCAGGCTCCCCCGTCCCTGGGATTCTCCAGGCAAGAACACTGGAGTGGGTTGCCATTTCCTTCTCCAATGCATGAAAGCGAAAAGTGAAAGTGAAGTTGCTCAGTTGTGTTCGACTCTTTGCGACCCCAAGGACTGCAGCCTACCAGGCTCCTCCGCCCATGGGATTTTCCAGGCAAGAGTACTGGAGTGGGGTGCCATTGCCTTCTCCGTCATACTAATTTAACCACTACCTAATATGCAAAATTTTTGAGCAATTCAGGTGAGCAGGGCTTTACATGCTGACTATGGTTCCTAGAGGATGCAAGGTTTCAGTGCACCTGCTTACAAGAAACTCAGCCTCACACTGGCTCTGTTTCCCCTTCACAGTCACAACGGCACTTCTCAGAAGCCTCCTGGACAAAGAAGACAGCTCAAAGGCATCTGCTAGTTACCCCCAAGGGAATCATTTCATAAACACCTTTTCTAGGAACCCCTAGCAATTGTGCCTGGTGTAAAATCGTTTGAGATAACATTTGTCGTTTGTCGTTTGAGATAACGACAGCATCTTCACAAGCATGAACCACTACCTCCCCTCCCTTGTTGGCCCAGAGCAGTGTAAAGAGCTGCCTCCTCCCAAACTGGGTTCACAATTCAATTTCCTGGAGTGTAACTGAGCACCTACTGTATACAAGTATAGAAAATAAAGGTCTGGACAATAGAGGGATATGTCTACAATAAAAAGATACTTGCAACAGTTGAATTTTCCAAAGGTGGCCTCAAACATATAGCCTATCCCATGCAATCTACTTGCAATGTGATTATTGAGAGGGAAGATTTGCATTCTGTTTTTTAATTGAGGGATCTTAACTGAGCATGCACATGCACACACAAAAACAGTTGCTTTCAAAGTTGTGTTAGTTTTTGCTGTACAACAAAGTGAATTAAATATATATTTACACATATCCCGTCCTTCTTGGCCCTCCCTCCCCCATCCCACTAATCTAGGTCACCACAAAGCAATGAACAGAGCTCCCTGAGCTATACAGCAGGTTCCCATCAGCTATCTGTTTTACACTCAGCAGTGCACAAACGTTAGTCCCAGTCTCCCAACTCATCGCACCCCTTCCCCCAGGTCCTGGATCCACATGTCCATTCTCTCCATCTGCATCTGTATTCCTGCCCTGAAAATCGATGCATCTGCACCATTTTTCTAGATTCCACGTGTATGCGTTAATATACAATATATGTTTTTCTCTTTCTGACTTCATTCTGTATGACAGACTTAAGTCCATCCACATCTCTATGAAGGAACTAATATCATTCCATTTTATGGCTGAGTAATAAATGCCCAAAGACATATGAATGGATAAAGAAGACATGGTACATATATACAATGGAATACTACTCAAGATATACATTCTTTCCCCTTGAGTCTGGGTAAGTCTATTGCTCCTGCAGAACTGATGTTATGTGACCCAAGAGTAAGTTATAAAAGAAGATACAGATTCTGCATGGTCCTCTCAGTAGGCTTAAAATCCAGCCACCACAATCTGAGGAAGCCAAGTGGCTACATGGAAAAGTATGTACAAGAGACCCAGCCACCATCTCATCCAAAGTCCCATAGAGAGCCAGCGCCAAACACGGCACATGTGAACAACGGGAACTCCAGGTAATTCTAGTCCCCGGGCTCTGAGCCACCCCAGCTGATCTTACAGCAAAGATGAGATCTTCCCCTGAGCTCTGCCGAAATGGAAGATCTATGAGCAAAATAAATGTTGTCCTATTTAAAGCCACTAAATCTTGGGATTATTTGTTACTTAACAATAGATAACCGGGACAGCGCATACAGCATAATCTCAGAGACCTCATAGTCAATTCAGGGAAATAAACGTGTCCACTAGGCAGTGGCCACCCTCCCGCCTGAGCCTCTGTTCAACCTCACAACAGGTGGTGTGCTCAGTCTCTCAGGCATATCTGACTCTTTGCAACCCCATGGACTGTACCCCGCCAGGCTCCTCTGTCCGTGGGATTCTCCAGGCAAGAATACTGGTGCAGGTTGCCATATCCTCCTACAGGGGATCTTCTTGACCCAGGGATTGAACCTCCATCACCTGTGTCTCCTGCATTGCAGGTGGATTCTTTACCTGCTGAGCCAGTGGGGAAGCATGTTCACAAATACCTATAATACATCAATTTATGACACAAGTATCTTAAGAGATCCATAAACTAAAATGAATATTTATACATGTGTGTATATCCTGATTTATGCATAGACAATTCTGAAATACATTAAAAAAATTAATATGTTACCATTGTAAAGTACTGCTTAGGGGTAAGGAGTGGAAGTCTTTGTGTTTGCCCATCTCTTTGTATGTTTTAGTCCTTATGTTATACATGCACTTACTTCTGTAGCTTCAAAAATAGTTTAATTCCTAAAATAAAAACAAAATAAAGTGGGAAAGAGCTAAACAAGTGATGCTGAGTACCCCATGAGGACTGTACTACGGACCCCATGAGGACAGGATGCAACCAAGCAGCTGGGAATCACTGAATTTTCTCTCTGTGTGTGCCTCAGTTTTGACATCTATACAAAAGAGTAGCAACCTCATACAGTATTTGTGAGAACTGAAGTGCTGTAGAAGTTCCTGACACAATACCAAGCACTCAATAAACATAATAAAAATATCTATACAGAAGCTCTACACAATCAGCAAAAACAAGACCAGGAGCTGACTGTGGCTCAGATCATAAACTCCTTATTGCCAAATTCAGACTTAAATGAAGAAAGTAGGGAAAACCACTAGACCATTCAGGTATGACCTAAAACAAATCCCTTACGATTATACAGTGAAAGTGACAAATAGATTCAAGGGACTAGATCTGATAGACAGAATGCCTAAAGAACTATGGAGAGAGGTTTGTAACATTGTATAGGAGGTGGTGATCAAAATCATCCCCAAGAAGAAAAAATGCAAAAAGAGGCAAAATGGTTGTATGAGGAGACCTTACAAATAGCTGAGAAAATAAGAGAAGCTAAAAGCAAAGGAGAAAAGGAAAGATATACCCATTTGAACACAGAGTTTCAAACAATAGGAAGAAGAGATAAGTAAGCCTTCCTAAGTGATCAATACAAAGAAATAGAAGAAAACAAAAGAATGGGAAAGACTAGAGATCTCTTCAAGAAAATTAGAGATACCAAGGGAACATTTCATGCAAAGATGGGTACAATAAGGACAGAAATGGTATGGACCTAACGGAAGATATTAAAAAGAGCTGGCAAGAATACACAGAACTATCCAAAAAATCTTAATGACCCAGATAACCACGATGATGTGATCATTCACCTAGAGCCAGACATTCTGGACTGCAAAGTCAAGTGGGCATTAGGAAGCACGTCTATAAACAAAGCTAGTGGAGGTGACGGAACTCCAGTTGAATCATTTCAAATCCTAAAAGATGATGCTGTGAAAGTGCTGCACTCAATATGACAGAAAATTTGGAAATCTCATCAGTGGCCACAGGACTGGAAAAGGTCAGTTTTCATTCCAATCACAAAGAAAGGCAACGCCAAATGATGTTCAAACTACTGCACAATTGCATTCATCTCACACACTATTAAAGTAATGCTCAAAATTCTCCAAGCCATGCTTCAACAATACGTGAACCCTCAGTCTCCCTCCCCTTTCGCGCCCCTCCCGGGTCTGGATTTGTTCAGTCTCTTTTTCCCCCTGTACATCCTCTCTGGCTCTTCTCCTACGACCCCTGGCCTCGAGCCCGGTTTCCCCCGTCCAGGACTTGAAATAGAAGACGTGGAACCAGGGAAGGCCCCCAACCAGCCTCTCTGTCCCCCTCTGAAATTGCACAGTCGTTTGTTGCTATTTATTAGTGATTTAAAGAAAGTGTTGGGGAGGGATGGGGCTACGATAGCTTGTATTTAATTTAACTCCTTTCGGATAAAAATGCGTGTTAAAGTAGATGGTGGGAATTGTTACAACCGCTCTGGGTCAGAAACAGAAAACTCCATTTAGTTGCTGTAATTGAATTTGAAGTGTTTTGTATCATAAGAATACTATAGACTATGTAAATTGTTTTCTTTTTTAAAGCTAATAACGGTGATATATTAGCATCTTTAACTTTTATTAATTTATATAAGGAATTCGGTTTGTAAAGAGAAGAAAACCCCCTTTGCAAGACCAGTTAAATGTAATGCACTTTCTGTTTCAAAGGATAAATCAAATTAAAAAACAGTTTGAAGAAGTCTGTTGCCTTGAATCAAAGGGTTTATATAGACCATTTGATCTCATCTGAGATCTCAAATAAAAGTCAAGACCACAAGCAAAAAAAAAAAAAACAATACGTGAACCAAGAACTTCCAGATATTCAAGCTGGTTTTAGCAAAGGCAGAGGAACCAGAGATCAAATTGCCAACATCTGTTGGATCATTGAAAATCAAGAGTTCCAGAAAAACATCTACTTCTGCTTCACTGACTACACTAAAGCCTTTGACTGTGTGGATCACAACAAAAAGTGGAAAATTCTTCAAAAGATGGGAATACCAGACCACCTGACCTGCCTCTTGAGAAATCTGTATGCAGGTCAGGAAGCAACAGTTAGAACCAGACATGGAACAATGGAATGGTTCCAAGGTGAGAAAGGAGTACGTCAAGGCTGTATATTGTCACCCTGCTTAATTAATTTAAATGCAGAGTACATCATGTGAAATGCCAGGCTGGATGAAGCACAAGCAGGAATCAAGATTACCAGGAGAAACATCAATAACCTCAGATACACAGATGACACCACCCTTATGGCAGAAAGCAAAGAGGAACTAAAGAGTCTCTTGGTGAAAGTGAAAGAGGAGAGTAAAAAAGCTGGCTTAAAACCCAATATTCAAAAAACGAAGATCATGGCATCTGGTCCCATCATTTCATGGCAAAAAAATGGGGAAACAATGGAAACAGTGAGAGACTTTATTTTCTTGGGCTCCAAAATCACTGCAGAAGGTGACTGCAGCCTGAAACTAAAAGACACTTTCTCCTTGGAAGAAAAGCTATGACAAACCTAGAAAGTGTATTAAAAGTGTACTTTGCTGACAAAGGTCCATACAGCTATGGTTTTTCCAGTAGTCAAGTATGGATGTGAGAGTTGGACTATAAAGAAAGCTGAGCCCCAAAGAACTGATGTTTTTGAACTATGGTATTGGAAAAGACTCTTGAGAGTTCCTTGGACTACAAGGAGTTCAAACCTGTTAGTCCTAAAGGAAATCAGTCCTGAATATTCACTGGAAGGACTGATGCAGAAGCTGAAACTCCAATACTTTGGCCACCTGGTGTGAAGAACTGACTCATTAGAAAAGACCCTGGGAAAGATCAAAGGCTGGAGGAGAAGGGGACGATAGAGGATGAGGCGGTTGTATGGCATCACCGACTTGATGGCCATGAGTCTGAGAAAGCTCTGGGGGTTAGTGAAGGACAGGTAAGCCTGAAGTGCTGCAGTCCATGGGGTCTCAAAGAGTCGAACATGACTGAGCAATTGAACTGAACTAAAGATATTCTCAAATATTAACACATATATGGAATCTAGAAAAACAGTACTGATGAACCTATTTGCAGGGAAGGAATGGAGGCACAGACATAGAGAATGGACTTATGAATACAGCAGGGAAGGAGATGGCTAGAAAAATAGTACTGATGAACCTATTTGCAGGGAAGGAATGGAGACACAGACATAGAGAATGGACTTATGAATACAGCAGGGAAGGAGATGGTAGAATGAATTGAGAAAGTAGCATTGACATATATACACTATGCATGTTTAAAATAGATAGTTAGTGGGAAGCTTCTATATAACCTAGGGCCTTTTGTGATGACCTGGAGTAGTGAAATGGGAGGAGGAAGGAAGGCTCAAGAAGGAGAGGATATATATATAGTTATGACTGATTCACATTGCTGTACAGCAAAAACCAACACAACATTGTAAGGCAATTATCTTCCAATTAAAAAACAAAACAAATATCTAAGCTATCCTGAGTGGCTGAGAACTGGCACAGCATGTAGACACAGAATCAGACAGTTGCTTTAGGAGGAAAGACAATCTCTTTCCTCCTTAAAGGATATAAAGGAACCAGCATTTTTAGGTGTAATTACAAGATAGAATATATGATGGCTTCGATAACAATTTGAGAACTTCTGCAAACGCTACATTGACTTACATTTTCCAGAATGTTAAAAGACCACTAAATTAAAATTTTTCCACCCACTTCCCCATTCTGCTTCCCCTTCAGAGTTTTCACTGGGGATGATGAGCTGTCTGCATGTTACAGATGACTGCCAGCCATAGGAGATCAAGGAGATTAGGTGGTTTACGATAATTTTGCATCTAACATTTAGCTTCAACTTGTATTTAGAGAAGTCTAGTATTATCTCAGCTATGTCAAAGCAACACCAATCCTTCCACTTGTTCTCATGTATAATTTTCCCATTCAAATTATATAGGATGGAGTAAGTCCCCCAAAAGATGGAGTGTTGTAAGTTTTCTTCTTCCCCAATATATACCATGTTCTAAAAAGTTTATGAAAATATAACCTAGCTCTGAAGGGCTGGAGTTATCTAAAGGAAATGGAGAAGATGAAGTTGTTCATGAGATTACATGGTGTGAGAGCACAACCATAGTATTTCATAATTGACAATGAGTTGTCTAAAGTTTTGTAGATTTCAGGGTAATGGCATCATCACCCTGCTTGCTAAGTCAAATGAGTAATGAGCAGTTCCTCTCTGACTCAAGAACCTCTATTTCTTCCTGTTTGGTTTAACTTACCCAAGTACCTTAGAAACAGATAAAATATTATTTCAGCTCCTTAAAGATGGCTGGACTTAATTTTTTTTTTATTATGAACTAGGTGTTTTACCTCTTGCAGATTTCTGGCATCTCAGGAAAATTTTTTATCTCCATTTTTGTTTCTTTAACTTAGAGATGATTCCAACTTCTGAACTGTAAGAAAACTCTCTATATTCACAATGAATTAAACCAAAAAAAGAAGAGTAAAAACTCTCCAAAGAAAAGAGAAATGATGCTAAAGGTTGTCAAGAGCCAACTGATTGCATTTTAATAAAATTTAGCCACTTTAAATCCCTTTTAGTATTAACAGGGATGAGATCAAACAAGCCAAGAGATTGACTAACACAATTTGGCTGATTCCACCACTGTGCAGTGAATAAGGACAAATGTATGTATGTGAATTGTAATGAACATGGAGAATAGGCCAGACAAACTGCATATTCCAAACTTGTTGATACATCAGGTGGAATGGAATATAGGTACAAAGTATCCCTGATTAGCTCTGTGTGAAGTTTTTTTAAAGGGAAAAATTTACCTACAAAGATTGTGACAACATTTAGCTGGGACTTCTGAAAGTTGGTCCTAGCAACCATCAAAAAAAAGTTTTAAAGGATTTATGTGATACAACAGTCAGCCCTTTTCCAGGCCATTTCCCCCTCCATTTCATGTCTCTGCCTATGGCAATATTCTGAAAAAGTGTAAAGTCATGTTAAAATAACAATGGGCATTGATTTCCTTTTAAGTACTCTTCTATCGCAAGCCTTTAGCATTCATGTTGCTTCAATAGGAAGGCTACTCATTATAAGACGAATAAGGTTTGAGAGTCTAACGTATAACATGATATGATAGTTGGTAACACTGTATTGTATAATTGAAATTTGTACAAATATAGAATTTAAATGTTCTCACTAAAAAAAAAAAAAAGGTAAACTTGTGATATGATGGATAGGTTAACTAACTCAGTCTGGGTGATCCTTTCATATGTATACATACATTAGATCATCATGCCATACACATTAAATATCTTACAGTTTTGTCCATTATATCTCAGTAAAGCTGGAGGTAAAAAAAAAAAAAAAGAAGTCTATTGAGGTAGACAGTACTTCTAAATAAGAAATAGAGCCCCACTAACCCATGACCTACAGCTAAATACACCTTCTATTCTTAGCCTTCCAGGTCATACCTCTTACTCCATCACTAGAAGTGCCTCTTCAATGATCTGATTAAAATCAATTTGACACCTGCTCTAACTTCATCCCTTCAAAATAAGGTATTTCTATACTTTTTAAAAATACATCTAAATTTAAAGGACATACATGCTCATAAGCCCCTTACCTAGAACAGAGAGTAAAAATTTAAATTTGTTTTTGCATTCTCCCTTATTTTATGTATTCTTACAATAAGTAAAAAATATTCTTATAATGTTTTTTACTGAAAAAGTTTTTATAGCATGCCAAAGCATCAATATATTTTCACATTACATAACAATTGCTGATATAAATAGTTTTAATCTGATAATCCAAGCACCTGGTGTCTTCCTGTCCCCGCGTGGAGTGGTTTCAACTAAAATACTTCAGATCATTTTTTATGACCAAGAATTAACAAGGCCAAGCCCATAACAACCAACACTAAGCAGATAGTATGAACAAAAACAAAAAACAAAACAGAACGTTAGTGCCGAATAAAACCTCTGCCCCAGGATGGAGTGTTCAGGCCTCCCCACTGAGTGCTGACTCAGTCTGACAGTGTTTCTCCATCACTGGGGCCCACCTGCCCTCGAGAAGACCCTTTGTCTGTCTTGTGTTTTGCACTGCATGTTTATGTTCACCACCACCCCTCCCCCACCAAATTCATGGGCTTCCCAGGTGGTGGTAGCGGTAAAGAACTCACCTGCCAACGCAGGTTCGATTGCTGGGTCAGGAAGATCTCCTGAAGGAGGGCATGGCAACCAACTCCAGTATTCTTTCCTGGAGAATCTCATGGACAGAGGAGCCTGGTGGGCTACAGTCCAGGGTCGCAAAAAGTCAGACACAACTGAAGCAACTTAGCATGCACATGCATGCCCCAAATTCATATATTGAAACCCTAATGCCCAATGTGATGGTATTTGGAGATGAGGCCTTCAGAAGGTAATTAGGTCTTAGGAGTGGAGCTCTAATGACACGATTAGTGCCCTTATCAGAAAAAGACAAGAAAGCTTGCCTCTGTCTATGCTCTCTCTACCACATGAGGACACAGCAAAAAGGAAGTTGACTCTTGGCAGAATCTGACCATTCTAGCCCTGTGATCTTAGACTTCCCAAACTCCAGAAGTGTGAGAAATAAAGATTTGTTGTTTGAACCATCCAGTCAATGGTGTTTTTATAGCAGCCTGAGATTAACTCACATTGAAACCTGTGATAAATGTACAGTCCACAAAGTCTACCTGGCTATTTGGTCGTGTTGTTGCCAGAGTGTCCCCTAGCAGGAAGCACTGCTGGGATGCACAGGCTTTGGGGATCAAGTAAATTGTGAATGGAGCTCAAGCACCATTTACTGTTAAATATCATATATTATTTGAATCTATTCCATAAACTGAGGATAATATTCAGTAAACCAAAGCTTCTCAAATTCTCTGAACCTCAGTAACCTCACCTGCAAAATGAAGATAATATATTTGTTTTTGCAGGGTTGTTCTGAAAGATGAAAAAATGCCTAGGGCAGGGCTTGAAATATAGTAACTCAAAATTTAAAATGGCTTAATACTATGGAGAACAGTATTGAGATTCTTAAAAAACCCAAAAACAGAGCTACCATTTGATCCAGCAATCTACCTACTGGGCATAGTCGGGAGAAGATAGTAATTCAAAAAGATATATACATGTCAATGCTCA
Organism: Bison bison bison; assembly: GCF_000754665.1. Classification (NCBI taxonomy): domain Eukaryota; kingdom Metazoa; phylum Chordata; class Mammalia; order Artiodactyla; family Bovidae; genus Bison; species Bison bison. The sequence continues at coordinate 12,226,500 of NW_011494711.1, forward strand.
TTGCAGCACTATTTATGACAGCTAAGACATGGAAGCAACATAAATGTCCATCAACAGAGAAATGGATAAAGAGGATGTGGTATATATAACACAGTGGAATATTACTCACCCATAAAAAAGAACGAAATAATGCCATTTGCAGCAACATGAACCTAGAGATTATCATACTAAATGAAGTTAGTCACACAGAGAAAGACAAATGTCATATAATACCACTCATAAGTGGAATCTAAAACAATGAAACAGGTTTTTTGTTTACAAAACAGAAGCAGACTCACAGACAGAGGACACAGGCTTGTGGTTGCCAAAGGGGAAAGGTGAGGAAAGGGATGAATTGGGAGGTTGGGATTGGCATATGCACGCTACTATATGTAAACAGATGATCAACAAAGACCTATTGGATAGCACAGGGAACTCTACTCAATACTCCGTAATAACCTATAATGGGAAAAGAATCTGAAGATTAGATATATGAGTATGTGTAACTAAATCACTGTACAGCTAAAACTAACAGAACATTGTGAATCAATTATACTCCAGTATAAAACGAAAATCTCAAAGTCTTAGTAGTAGTGGTAAGAGGAGAAGGAAAAGTGGTAACAGTAGAAATAGTCATAGTGGTTGTTGCAATAGTCGTAAGGTAGTAGTAGTCGTAAGGTGGTAGTAGTCGTAAAGTAGTAGTAATAACATTAGTAAAGACACTGGAATACTACTGAAAGAATGATAAGGGAGAGATAACGATCCATGACATTGTAGCTAAGCACGTTCAAGAGCCATCATGCCAGGCATAAGAAATTTGAGTCAGTGAAGTCCGCTTCTAAGCAGAACAAGGAAGAATCTACAGAAAACATCCTGGGAAAATGACTTCAACTTTGGCTACATAGATCTCTAATGAGGCTGTTCACAAGAAGGGTCCATTCTAGGAGGTCACTTGATGAGATTTGAACAAACCTTCAGGCAAGTTGGATCTGCAGTAGGACACCAGAAGAACCCTTCAATCCAGAAAGGCACATTCAGGATTTCTGTTCACAATATCACTGCTTATGTAATTTCTTTGTGACATGAATTAAGCAATACTGAGAAAACACCCCAAAGTTTTAACAAACCATAGCACCACGAAAAACAATGATTTCCACTTCCCTATCTCTTGTCAGAGTCTGGCCAAGCTTGGTTTGGATGATTTACTACTCTGTGATTCTGGTGCTTCTGGAGTCCCAGGGTAAGTTTGTGTCACATGCTTTACCCATGTGTCTCCCATGAGGAGGGACTTGGAAGCATCAGACCCACACAGCCTCGCTCCTTCAGGTTTTAGCTTGCTTCTCCAGGACACTTTCCATGATCACCCTCTCCAAGGACCCATGTGAGTGTCTGTCTATGCACCGCGTTCTGCCACAGTACGTGGGATTTTTCTTAACACAACATCCTGTAACCAGCTCTCTGTTTTCTAGAATTTCTGAAGGATTTAAGCTCTCTCAAGGCAAGGTCACTTTCCTTTTCTTCACTTGTATCTCTGTCACACAGCTAAGTGCCTGGCAATAGTTGGTGCTCTCTCTGTATTTGCTAAAAGAATGACTGACTGTGAAGCAACGGTGGAGAAGGGTTCACATCAGAGGTTAAGAGCAACGAGGATTCCAAGAAGGAACACAGGGACTTACATGACATGGAGTAGAACTGCAGGCTGATACACCTGCACACTTCTAAAGAAACTTGGTGACCGCAGATGTATTTGAGCCTACCTATAGACGTTCCAACTTAAAATTTACAATTCTGGTTGTCACTTTTACATTTACAAAGCAGCAGCCAAAATCAATAGCTGTCCTACCAGTAGGTGCGTACCCACTGAAAGGTGAACTGGCTCAAGTGAAGAAATGTTCCTGTAAATAGGCACAACACCACTTGCATTTAAAAAAGTGGCATTTGGGGTACAGTATTTGGTGACAGGCAAAACTGCCTTCAGAGAGAAAGAGGAGATGGGAAATGAAAGAAAGTGAGCGCTGAGGAGTATGAATTCACAGGCATCGCCTTGGCTCAGCAGAGCAAAGCATCAAAACAACGCATATGCTACGATGACTAATGCCATGGGACTCAGTGACATCACTCTTCGGAGATTCAGCAAGCAGAAAGTCACATCCTGGGCTGATGGAGAACCCTGTGGAATCTTACTGAGTCTGAGGATAAGGAAAATGCTCCTCTCTACATAATAGAGTTCAGCGATGACTCAATGGAAAAATACAGCTTTAAGTACACTTTATTCAAGATCTTCAGACATGAATAATTATGTTCATAGTTTAACTAAAACCCACTGATATCTTCTGAAAAGGAATTTAAAAAAATAGCATTCTTTTATGTCATGCCCACCTAAGTGGTCACTCACCGTTGGAATATGGTGGACAGGCTAGTGCAAGGGAAGATGGGATGCGATCCCCAGAGTAATCTGAGACAGAAGCTGAACCTATAGACTTGAGTGTGTGGATCAGGGATCCAGTATGCTGAGAGCAAGCACATAAGGGCCTATCTCTGGAAGGGTTTGATTATAGCTAAGAGGTCCAGTTGAGAACTGAAAATTCAGGGAAATAAATTATATTGGCTATGGAACCAAGCCTACAGCCAGGAGATTAGCACATCCAACTTCAGGGGAGAAAAGCGTTTGAAGAAAATAGGCCTTCATATACCTCCAAGACAGATGAGGCCAACTGAAGTAAAGATAGGAAAAACTGGAAACTTCTGTATTTTTAAACTATAGAGAAGTTAAAGCAATAGTTAATAGACAAATTATGTCTATATTTGCTGCTGCTGCTTCCTAAACTCTCAAAATTTATAATATAGCAATGAATTGGAAAGCATGTTCATGGACTTAAATAAAATATAGAGAAAATGCTAGAGACTGAATTCCAACATTCATTTCTTTGAAAACACCTTAACTAGACATTTTAAAGGTAACTGAAAATCTATGTGGCATCTGTAAAAACATGAGTTTGGGCAGCAAACTGGTTTGTTTTAGGAAAACACTTTCATCAACATATCCCAAGGGATAGGTTGGCTTCCCAATGGCTGAGTGAGAAGCCCAGGTCAGTCCTTGCAGTTGCTCTATCGATTCCAATGCTCTGAAGGTGTTAGCCAAAAGCATTCATTGTTCCAGTATCTTTATTTGCTCTACACTCCATTCCAGCTCTGCCACAGTCTCAGATTTGAGATCATATTTATGTGCCTTTCACCATTTTCAAAGAACTACCTTTTTTTCTTTGTCTCTGTATTGCACCCTGTATTTCTTTCTTTTTTCTTATTTAAAATAATTTTCCCCATTATTATGTCTGTTTTAGGCAGTTTGTAAAATATAAAAATCCATTCCACCACCAATTATCACTGTGAACATTTGTCATGACTTTTCTAGTCCTTTTTATTGGTATTAATTTAACTAGATTAAACAGTTATACATAAATAATTATATATATATATATCTGCTTTTATTACACTTAGAGCACTATCTAATAACTGTTTTCTTTCCTCACGAAGAATTACTCACAAAATGATCTTAATTTGGTGTGATGGTTCATCCTATAGCTATAGCACTGCTGCTGCTGCTGCTGCTAAGTGGTTTCAGTCGTGTCTGACTCTGTGCGACCCCTCAGATGGCAGCCCACCAGGCTCCTCCATCCCTGGGATTTTCCAGGCAAGAATACTGGAGTGGGTTGCCATTTCCTTCTCCAGCTATACCACAGTTTCCACTCATTACTAATTAATTCAATTTTATTAAACATTATTTCTAATAATTCACTATTAGAAATAATGATTGCTATAAAAATGTGAACATAAATCTTTGTCCACACAGTCATTTTTGTAGAATAAAATCCTTATATGAGAAAATATTGGTTTGAAAAATATGGCTGGTTTTAAGGCTCTTGATGGTGGTGGTTTAGTTGCTAAGTCGTGTCTGACTCTTGCGACCCATGGACTTTAGCCCGGCAGGCTCCTCTGTCCATGGGATTCTCCAGGCAAGAATACTGGAGTGGATTGCCATTTCCTTCTCCAGGGGATCTTCCCGACCCAGGAATCGAACCCAGGTCTCCAGCATTGCAGGAAGACTCTTTACCAACTGAGCTATGAGGGAAGCCCAGGCTCATCATGGATATTGCTAAATTAATGGCAGAAAACTTGCACATTAAATCGTTCATCCCTCCTGCAGAATTCCTGACAAAGTTGATTATTATCAGTTAAAAATCTTTGCTAAAATGAAAACTGCTACCAAAAATCTTTGCTAAAAGGTGCTCTGTGAAAACTGCTACCAAATTTTTGTTTTAATTTGAATTTTTGAAAATGTGCCCTTCTTTTAATACAAGAGAAGGTTAGGATTTTTCATATTTTATTAATCATTCTGTTTCCTCCTTTATGATTTGCTTATAGATATGTATGAAAAATCACAATTTCCTTAATGTGTTAATAGCTGTTTATCTTTTCATTTGGCTTATAACATACAGAAAATTCTTTTAATTTTTTGTTCATCAGTCGTTTCCTCTGTCATTTCCTTAATTGCTTTTAAGTTTAGAAAATATTTTTCCATCTAAAGATCAGATAAATATTCAAATATATTTCTTCCAAATTATTTTGGTTTAAGTATTTACACTTAGCTTTTTAATCTATTTGGAACAAAATGGGTATTTTTATGGGGATTCACTAAACTGAATTTTTTTAATCTAAATACTCTATTTCCCCAAAATAGCATTTTAAATTACCCATCCCCTGTCTCACTGATTTATGGTACTTAATTTATCCTATTAAGCTTTTCTGTTATTCTATCCTATTTATTTTCATTAAATTAATAGCTGTGATCTTTAGCTAGTACTGGTTCTTGTTCTCAGATTTCAACTCTACCCCTTACTAGTTATCTAGCAGTAGACTAATTATGGCCTCTGTGACTCAGTTTCCTTACCTGTAAAATAGGCATATCAGTATTATTCCCATCATGACACTGTCATGAAGAGAACATTGATTAATAAAATAAAGAACTTAGAACAATGTTTGGCACATAGAAAGCACCACAGTGTTGGCTATTACTGTTGCCATTCTGTGTTAGCAAGGCAAATCTTTTTTGCAACCCTGATCTTTCAAATTTTTCATACCTCCTTTATCTGTTTTTTTTAAAACAACCTTTATTTTCAAATGAAAATAGATTTCTTTTAATTTTCTGATAATAAAAAATATGTGTCCATTATAAGAACATTTTTAAGAAAATGCATAAATATAACTTTAAATCACTTAACACCCACCACCCAAAATACATGTTCTTAATACTTAGCTAGGAAATTTTCAAATATTGACTCTTTATTCATTGGGTACAACCTCTTATTCTGATAGAAGGTTGAGAGTCCAAGGCACACAAAGAATGGGCATCTACAGCTAAATGTGAAAGAGTAACATAATAAGCAAATGCAAGCTTTGCCCAAGGGGCTACATTTCTCAGAACCATCCTACATTGAATTTACCAGCTTCAATTTTGTCTTTCTCTGCTTCTTTTAACCTGGTTTAAAGACCAACAAAAATTGTGAACACAAAAGAATGTTCTAGGAAAACAGATCCCAGCTTTTGGGGAGTGCTTGGTTTTTTCAGGTAATAATGAGTCACAGTAGACTTACATCATTCAGAACAGTAACTGTGGTGCAGAGTTTTCTGTGGCCTTGAGCTGACTGTACTATCAAAGAGAAGGCTTCCAGGAAGAGGTGTCTCTACTTACACACCTGTGCTACTGCCTAGTCATCTCAGGATCAGTATCAGTGATTATAAAATACAGAGGAGGCAGAAGACAGTGCAACTATCATTTGGTAGACATTCACTGCCAAAGGGGAGTCATAAAACATCATTCAGTCCCATACAAAAGTGGAAAATCTATTATCTATTTAGAAAGCAGATTTCTCTATTTTGACTGTTTATAATAATATAATAATATTTCAATATAAATTAACTTTAAGTAGACTATCTTTTAGAGTAGTTTTAGGATCACAGCAAAATGGAATAGAAAGTACAGAGTTCTCATATGCCCCTTGTCCTCATACACACACAGCCACGCCCACCATCAACATTCCACTCCAGGGGATTTGTTACCACTAATGAACCTACACTAATGTATTATTATCACGCATAGTCCAGAGTTCATATTAGGGTTCACTTCGTGTGTTGTACATTCTGTGGGTTTGGGTAAGTATCTAAGGACATGTATCCACCATTGTGGTATCATACAGACAAATCTCACTGCTCTAAAATCCTTTGTTCTCCACTGGCTCATCTCTCTGTACCCCCACTCCCTAGCAATCAGTGATCTTTTCACTGTCTGCAAGTTTTGCCTTTTCCTGGATATCACATAGCTGAAATTTGGAATCAAACATTTTGTAGCCTTTTCAGGTAGTCTTCTTTCACTTAGTACTATGTATTTAAGATTCTTCCATGTTCTTTCATGGCTTGATAGCTAGCTCATTTTTTAGTACTGAATAATATTCCATGGTCTGGGCATACACAGTTTATTTACCTACTAAAGAACATTTTGGTTGCTTTCTAGTTTGGGCATTCAGGTGCAGGCAACAATGTAGATGTAATTTTTCAGCTCATTTGGGTAAATAACTAAGGATTGCAGTTGCTAGATTCTGTGGTAAGTACATGCTCAGTTTTATAAGAAACTATCAAACTGTCTTCCAGAGTGACTGTATCATTTCTAATTCCCACTAGCAATTAATAAGCGTTTCTGTTGCTCCCCATCTTGACTAGCATTTAGTGTTGTCCGTGTTCTATATTTTCACCATTCAAATAGGTGTGTACTGGTATCTTACTGTCATTTCAGTTTGCAATTCTGTAATGAGATGATGCTGGGCATCTTTATAAATGTTTATCTGCTATTTGTATATCTTCTTTGAAGAAGTGTCCATTTTGGATCTTTTGTACATTTATTAATCAGCTTGGTTTTTTATCGTTGAGTTTCAAGTTTCTTTGTATATTTTGGATAGCTGTCTTTTATCAGGTATGTCTTTTATAAGTATCTTCTCCCAGTATGTCTGGCCATTTCATTTTCTTGACAGTATCTTTCACAGGTAAGTTATATAACTTATATCAATTAATTTTTGCCCCCCAAGGGTGCACAATGTAACAGGCTATGGAGGGCAAGTTTTCCTTCTATCCCAGATGTGACCTGCAGAGCCTCAGTAGTGAGATAAAGAAGATGGATAACTAGCGACTAAAGCCACCATCTCCTTCAAGGCTCACTAAAGTGAAAGTGAAAGTCACTTAGTCATGCCCAATTCTTTCTGACCCCATGGACTATACAGTCCATGGCATTCTCCAGGTTGGAATACTGGAGTGGGTAGCCATTCCCTTCTCCAGGGGATCTTCCCAACCCAGGGATCGAACCCAGGTCCCCCGCATCGCAGGGGGATTCTTTACCAGCTGAGCCACCAGGGAAGCCCAAGAATACTGGAGTGGGTAGCCTATCCCTTCTCCAACGGATCCTCCCATCCCAGGAATCAAACTGGTGTCTCCTGCACTAAGGCACAGGTGAAAAACTCTGTTGCTCTCCACTGTCATTCATACTGTGCCCTCTCCTTCCCCGGTTGAGTCTAAAAGGAAAACTGAAATGGAAAAGAGAAGCAGAAAATCGTCAAAGCTGTGAGGCAGCCTTAGTAAGGGTGGGAAGGGAGTGATGTTTGAAGTTCTTCATCTCCACTTCTCACCACTGAACAAGTGTAGCAGCTGCCAAGAGAGCCATTCTTAAAACCAGAGAGCAGTGCCTACAGTAAGGGAATGCTGCCATTTCATGTCCAGCTTTGACATCTGTATAGGTGGTGCCCTTGCTAATCCACCCACCCCACCCCCAACCCTGTAGCTGTTTGAACAGAAGGAAAAATTGAGATGTAGAGAAGAGACAAGGCACAATCCTGGAGCATGTGTCCCTGTGCCAAGTGAACTCAGGGGAAATAGCCAGGTTTGTGCTCTCTTACCACGTTCCATGCATGAGGGCTGGCTGCTGAAGGAGCAGACCTCAGCAGCAGGAGGCTGAGTGGCTCGCAGGCCTTCCTGTGGCAGGGTTTCCTATATCACTGACTGTCCACTGATAACCCTCCTATGGATGCCTACCATCCAGAGAGCTGGCCAGTGCACATTAAGCAGAAAAAGAGCCAAAAATTTACACAGAAGAACTACAGGTACACTATTAAATGTGAAAGACTTGTCCTCTTTTCTTCTCCTTCCTCCCTGCCCCAAATATCATGAAACTGTAGTAGCCTAGAAATGTGAGAGGGTATGGTATCTCAGAGATATAACACAGCTGTGTCCTTCTGATCTCTAAACCTTACTTCTGTCCTGTGATATTGGAGGGCACCATTTTCAATTGGGTGAGATTGAGTTTTTACAGCACAGAATTGGTTTTGTTTTTGTTTTACAGAAAAAGAAAACTGACCAAGCCATCATTGTATCTGCTCAAAGAAAAGGGAGATTTGACAAAGCTTCAGTAATTAGAGAAGAAAAAAATTGTTACTTTCATGCATATGCCCTAGGCCAGTTCAGACTTCTCAGTAAACTCATTACTCAAAGTAAAAAAAATAATATAATATTACCATTAAGAATAGAAGTGCTCCATTAAAATGATCATAAGTGGAAAATGAACGAACAGGACACTAATATACTTTGCATTATATTTATGAATAAAAATTAGGAAACAAAGAGAAACAATACAGGATTATTATGAATGCAGTTGTACAGCAGATGTAAGGTATATTAGAGTAGAAGGGCTTCCCAGGTGGTGCTAGTGGTAAAGAACCTGCCTGCCAATGCAGAAGATTTAAGAGATTCAGGTTCGATCCCTAGGTTGGAAGATCCCCTGGAGAAAGGCAAAGCAATCCACTCCAGTATTCTTGCCTGGAGAATCCCATGGACAGAGGAGCCTGGTGGGCTACAGTCCCTGAGATTGCAAAAGAGTCGGACATGGCTGAAGGGACTTGGCATAATGACCCAAAAGGAGTAGAAACATGGGTTTTGGAATTAGGAAGACCTAGGTTCAAATCCTGACTGTGCTGTTTGCTGTCTCTGTGACCTCTCATAATCCTCCTGGAAAATGGTCACAAGGTTAACCTCGTTAACCTTAACAAGGTTAGTATAAGGATGAAAGATGAAATGTGATGATTGGAGTGGGTAGCCTTTCCCTTCTCCAGGGGATCTTCCTAACCCAAGGATGAAGTCCAGGTCTCTCACATTGCAGGTGGATTCTTTACCAGCTAAGCCACAAGGGAAGCCCATAATACCTGTCAGCTGATAGGTATTCAAAAAAATAATGGCTTCTGTTATCACTGTTTGCTTCACTATTTATCATTACTGTCAATTTCACAGTTGTTTATCCAGAGGACTAACAGCATTGGTTAAAAATATATTTTAAGTTGAAATTTGAATTTGTGTGGGGAAAACACTAAAAATTTCATGCTGCTGCTGCTGATGCTAAGTCTCTTCAGTCGTGTCTGACTCTGTGCGACCCCATAGACAGTAGCCCACCAGGCTCCTCTGTCCCTGGGATTCTCCAGGCAAGAATACTGGAGTCGGTTGCCATTTCCTTCTCCAATGCATGCATGCATGCTAAGTCGCTTCAGTAGTGTCCGACTCTGCGCAACCCTATGGACAGCAGCCCACCAGGCTGCTCCGTCCACAGGATTCATTAGGCAAGAACACTGGAGTGGGTTGCCAAAAAATTTCATAGTTCAGGGTAAACAAAATTCCTGAAAATAGCTCTCATCTGGTGACAACTTAGGTACTATAGTTAGGGACTACTTTCCAGATGAGAGAAATATAAAATGAAATGTTTAAAGTGTTGGGATTTGGCCCACCATCTACGCCTTATCACCATGTATCAGGCCTAGAAGGACATTTAGAGAGGAGAAAGTGAAAGTGAAGTCGCTCAGTCGTGTCCGACTCTTTGCGACCCCATGGTCTGTAGCCTACCAGGCTCCTCAGTCCATGGAATTTTCGAGGCAAGAGTAGTGAGTGGGTTGCCATTTCTCTCTCCAGGGGATCTTCCCAACCCAGGGATCAAACCCGGGTCTCCCACATTACAGGCAGATGCTTCACTGAGCCACCAGGGAAGTTTAGAGAGGAGAGTAAGGCCCAAAGAAGCTAAATTACTTGCCTGCAGATACTTTGAGCCTACCTAACCCTTGGACTCCAGTACTCTTGCCTGGAAAATCCCATGGATGGAGGAGCCTGTTAGGCTGCAGTCCATAGGGTCACGACGAGTCGGACATGACTTGAGCGACTTCACTTTCACTTTTCATTTTCATGCATTGGAGAAGGAAATGGCAACCCACTCCAGTGTTCTTGCCTGGAGAATCCCAGGGATGGCGGAGCCTCCTGGACCGCCGTCTATGGGGTCGCACAAAGTCGGACACGACTGAAGCGACTTAGCAGCAGCAGCAACAACCCTTGGACTGCAAGGACATCCAACCAGTCCATTCTAAAGGAGATCAGTCCTGGGTGTTCACTGGAAGGACTGATGTGGAAGCTGAAACTCCAATACTTTGGCCACCTCATGTGAAGAGTTGACTCATTGGAAAAGACTCTGATGCTGGGAGGGATTGGGGGCAGGAGGAAAAGGGGACGACAGAGGATGAAATGGCTGGATGGCATCACCAACTCAATGGACATGAGTCTGAGTGAACTCCAGGAGTTGGTGATGGACAGGGAGGCCTGATGTGCTGGGATTCATGGGGTCGCAAAGAGTCAGACACGACTGAGCGACTGAACCGAACTGAACTGAACCCTTTCCTGTTCATATCCCTCATCTATTAACTTGTTGGCTGGTTCAGCCATAGCTTACATTCAAGTGCTGATAAATGTCATCTTTGTCTTTTAAGAAAGGCACCAAACTGGGACTTCCCTGGTGGTCCAGTAGCTGAGACTCCATGCTCCTAATTCAGGGGTCCTGGGTTCGATCCCTGGTCAGGGAACTGGATCCCACATACTGCAACTAAGAGTTCTCATGCTGCAACTAAGACCTGGTGTAGCCAAAGAAATAAGTTTTTTTTTTTTTTTTTTAAAGGCACCTAACTAGGGAATCAGTCCCATTTCCTCTTCTCATCATCTTGGGAGAGAAACTGGCAGCAGCCATCCGCAAGCCAGCCAGCCAGTTCAGTACAACCTGACATCACACTGAATTACCAGAAAACGATTTCATTTAATGACAGTCTATTTGATTTGTGGGTCCTGTTTCCTTCCTCCCTTTGACTGTTTCTCTCTTCATTCATTATTCCTTTGATGTAGGGTGGGTGGCAGAGATGAACAAATCACTGAATTTGATGCATTTCACTTTGTTCCATTTTAGACGTTCTTATAATGGTTTTCCCAAGGAAAATCCATTCAAGTATTGATTTAAATACTATTTGGGGATCAATTATAATTCCAATTAACTGTGCCATCTGTGTTGTTCATTACTATTCTCGGGAAACATTCACGATGGTGAGAAACTGTGTCTCCCAAGCTCGTGTTTATTCATCTTCTGGTCTAGGATCTATCTTCAGACGCTGCACCTGGACCCTCAGGATCCAGGAGCTAGCCTCCTGGTTGATCCTGCTTTGTATCTGCTGCAAACTATCTTCCTGGCTTCAGAGGAATTATCATTGACATTTCTTTCTCTCCCCACCACAAGAGTAAATGTTTACTAATTACTTTATTATATGCCAGTCACTCTGCTAGGTGATTTGTATTGTTTCTTTAAATCCATGAGGTAGACAACAAGGTTCTCCTCTTTCAAAAAAGAACATGAATTTCAGAAAGAAAAGCACTTTCCGAAAAAGCCACAAGGGTATTTGAACCCAGGTCTGGGTGCCACAGGCACTGCTTCTTCATCTGGGCTGCTCAGTCCCTCTCAGCACCAGGTGGCTGGTGGCTTCTGAACCAACAGTCCTCTGATGAGATCAACAAGCTAGAGAAACTCTATACATTCTTTCTCAAGAGTAATGTCCTCCCACACCTACCTCTTTTACAAAGTAAAGACTCCCAGGGATACATATTCCCAACCCCAACTGCTGACTTCCTGAATCAGAATCACTAGAAGTAACAACAATCACCAGAAGTTCCAGAACTAGTCCTAGAACATTTTTCCATCCTAAAAGTTTGAGATCCACTGCTCTGTCTTTTCTCTTTGACACCAAAACTGTCCTTTAATAAAGTTTTCTTGGAGACAATGTCCTGACCTCTGGTGGTTGAACCAAAAGTGTGACCGCCTTGATGAGCATTTGAGGGAACACTGTAATCTGCTCACAGCTCACCTTCTGGCTGCAACATTTTGAGTAAGTTCCAGCTGCCTCTGCCTGAGCTCTGATTACCTTATTCAGGCTGGTCTCACAGAAAGTACATAAAGCACCTAGTTTGGTGATCTTTTTTCATAGCAGCTACAAAAAGAAATATCTTTTTTGATCAGTAAGTTTTTTTGATTGTCTATTCTTTGCAGATTGTACAGAGCTAAGAACACAGTCCCTGTCCTCAGAAAGGCTAATGTGGATATAGATAAGAAAATAATAAGTCTTCTCTACCTTTTTTCTTACACACACACACAGACACGGTAAATTTCCATTAGCTGCCTTATCCTGTCTTCGTCATTAGCATATCATATTTGAACTCTAGTGCTCAGTCCATTTAAATTTGGCTTCTCACCAATTTCCTCTTTCCTTTTCTCTTAATAAGAACCTTCAACTTTCTAAATCAGCCTATTTTATTGGTATTTTTCCTTTCTTGCAGTAACATCATACTCTTATTTTTACTGGACCTTTATAACTGTTGCCCAAAATTGTCTGGATGTCACAAATTCAACATTTGCCTGAAAGAAGACATCCCTGTGATCAAATCTACTGACCATATGCTATCAGAGAAAGTAGAAGAGACATAGTAGCAAGCATATCAACCAAAAAGAGACCCAGTAAACAAGTAGAAGCTGAAAATATTTAGGAACTAAACCAGAAAGAACCAAGCAGCTCATTAAACACTTTGAATAAAGAATTCTCAACAATAATTCTGTCCATATTTTATTTATCTTATTATAAAACACTTCATTAGAATTTGTTCATTTCCTCCCCTCCCCCACAACAAAGACAAGAACATAATGAGAATCAAGCACAGATTTCAAAGTCGAACTTACCATAGAAGTTTAGCTGGTAAACCTCAGCCAGAGATCCCTCCTGGTTGCCACACCAGAGCTGTAAGGTATAATCTGGTCTGCTCTAAATGAATTTACAGCCCCCTGCAATGCAACGAGACACTGACATTCCGAAAAGGAAATTCAATCTCACCCTAATTCCTGCTGCCCTTCTCCTTCTTACTGAAGGGGATTCCCATCTATTTATTTCCGGACATGGGAAAACTGTTTAGTATCAAATACCTCACAAAAATAAACAACAAAAATTCAGTAATGCCTACTGATCCTTGAGCCCTGTACAAATGGAAAATCAAGGCTCTTCATTCTATACTGAATTAAGTGGAGAAAAAAACCATTTCTTATCAGAAGTCACTCCTATCTAAATGTTTCACATGTGGATTTTATGGGGACACTTAAGTTTTCAGAGTTTCAAATGCTACTTACTATAAACTAACCCCAAATTTTATTCCCCTTGCTTTTGTTTTCAGATTAATGTGTTCAGTTTAATTGGAAGGCACTTCCATAATTTGTTCTAAACAAAATTTAAGACCTTTGGTTTACTTCATGCTGTTCAACTAAAGTCCGACTTACCTGAGTTTTCCCTTTAAAGCAAAGCAGACACCATTCATGTGGTCTGTCCTTTCAACAGAAAACCATGTTAGTTTTTTATCCACATAATATTCATTTCCAGTCCCTAGAAACAATTTCTAGAGAGAGCAAATTTGCCACACATACAGCAAGTAGCATATAAATATGCATCATGAAAAATTTTCCACACATAGAGAAAACATCATGATTTGGTTTGGAAAACAAGTCATTTTAAAAGTTGTGGAAAATAGGATCTGTTCCTGTCTTTAAGGCAAGATCTGCCGCTGACAGTCATTTTAGTTATTCTGTGCCTGTAACCAGCTTTCCCTGAATTACCTTGAGATAATCATGGTGTGTGATCAATTGCAAGCTCATATATTGTAACCTCAAAAAGAAAAAAAAATTCTTTTTCTTGAATTTGTTCATAAAGGACAGCTATTCTTAATAGAAAACAGTTTTGTTTCCCAAATCACATTTGAACTGTTTAATTATTGACTTTCTAAATATCAAGACAATGTTTATAGCAATAAACACCTTGGAAAACATTGCAGCCTATGATTATCTATTGTGAGATAGAATCTCTCTTTTTCATCATCAAATATAAAAAAAAACTTGTAGGGAAAGTAATCATAAAAGTTGAAGTTTCTACCCATGTAAAAGAAACACATCTTCTCTTATTGAGTTCCTTCTTATAAAACTATAGTATTTTCTACCAATTACTATCAAGGTTTTGTATTGTGTGTCTAAAATCATACACACTTTAGAAACCAGCTGCTTCGGCGTGTGCTCCCAACTGCCTCTACGACACCCTCTATCTCCCTTCAGGATCTAAATCAAGGTATCCTCACAGATCAACCTGCCTGTCCCAATAGTTTCTTCCATGGCTGACAAAGAATCTGCACCCTTCTATACACCAGTTGCTCTAAGTGTTATTAGGATCAACCCAAATTCCATTTTACCAGAGTCTCTTGCAAAGTCTTAAATCTTTCTGGCATGTGCTCTGCCCCTACCTGTGCTGCAGGGCTGGAGGTGGCAGGGAAAAGGCAGCGAGAGCAGTGTGGCTGCCTTCTGGGAGATCCTGGCCCGGCACAGAGCCGAGGAAGGCAAAGCCGGAGGAAGGAGAGGAGGAGGAATTCGTGTGCCACAGCAAATGTGAAAGGGTGCCAAAAAAAACACCATTCTTTTTCCCAAGAAGTTCAGAGAGCTTTGCAAACATTAACTCAGGAGCCCAAGTAGTCATGCAGAAATTATTAATCTATTATGCCCTTAAAGTAACCACCGCAAGCAAAGTCATGAGCAAAGGGAGTCTATTCGTTGTTTCACTAGACCTCAGATATTTATTGAGTACCTACTATGTGTGAGGCCCTGAAGGTACAGAAACAAGCAAGACGGCCAAGATCTGTGCTCCTCCAGGCTCTAATGCTAGTCCCCAGCCTTTGTTTGCCCAGTCAGGGTACAAAGCACCTGGCTACACTCTTATTACACTTATTTACACTTTATTTTTGCCCAAATTGTTTAATGGGATGTGCTCCATCCTTCAGAATGCCTATAATGTGCTAAGTGCTGAGGAAACACAGAAAAGAAAGATTACCTGTAAATCTCATTACGATGATCAGAGTTGGGGAGTATCAGTTCAAAGTGCTTTATTTTAAGAAGCCATAAGCAAAGCTTTATTGTGAGTAGTCCTGTCTCTTGCAATGTTTATGGAATTACTATAGGCAGACAAAAAGAGTTAAGATCAGTAATATTATTCCAAGCAGTTTATATTAGTAATTTGACTTTAAAAAATGATTAATCAGCCAAGCAAGCATATTTGGTAAAGTGGAGAGGCTTTATCCATGAGTCTTTTTCTGACCTCTTTTTTGTTTTATGTGACAAAACAGCAGGTCAGATATAGAAAGTGACTTATACCATTTCTAAGTATTTCTTCTTAGCAGACTAGATATTTTAAGTTATATGGTTATCTATGACTAACTGGACCGAAGAGGCTGTTTTTTAAAAATGTGTGACTTTCTGATGAATCAAAAGGGATTTAAGCTGTTGTGTTTTTAAAATGCAAGATAACAATTCTAGTCTGTTCTGGAAGTCTCTAACCCAGTTTGGATGGAACTTAGAAACCACTGCAGTCCTTATTCAGCAACTTACACATATGTTGAAAGTCAGAGGGAATTATAATACCACTTAAAACTCAACTTCCCTCCCCCATAAACATTTCTCTGACTAAACGGAATACAACAGAAGATGGACTTCCCTGGTGGTTCAGTAGCTAAGACTCTACACTGCCAGTGCAGGGGGCCCAGGTTCAATCTCTGGTTGGGGAACTAGATCCCACATGCCACAACCAAGAGTTTACTTGCTGCAACTGAGTCCACAAGCCACAACTAACACCCAGCACAGCCAAACAGATACATAAATATTTTAAAAAAGAATGTAACAGAGAAATAATATTGATCTGTTACCAAGTGTATTATTTAATACACATACCCCATGAAATTCAAACTCCTTATCTTATTAACTAAATAGCCTCTACAATGGGCCCCAAACTACTAGTCCAGCCTCAGGCTCATCTCCCTATTATTCTCACTGCAGCATAGACATTCATAATTTTCACTATATCATACTTACCTGGAGCACGGCCTTGAAGACTGCTCCCCACTCCCTCCAATACATGTGTAATGAACTCTGCCCACCTGGAAAATTGTTGATTTTTTAAGATCGGATAATTCTAGTTACTTCTTCCCCAATTTTCACACCATTAGCTTGTTACGTATCTATTTATATAAGTATGTAGTTAAGCTTGCAAACTTCCTATAGAGAGAGATTCCTTTGTATGTTCAATAACTAGTACTACAACTTTGTAGAAGCTGAATTTCCTACAAAACATCAATATAACACTTCCTGAAGCTGGCAAGGTGACGAATTAAACATGGGTTTACTCTGCAGGTAAAAGCACAAATGGGATGTCTAAAAACCCTTTATTATGCAGAGCTGCTAATAAAGAGAATAATATAAGTTAAATAAATTATTATGTTAAAAATATACTATTTTTGTTAAAAACCTACTACAATAATATCAACATCATTGCCATTCAGCTTTTTACCCTTTAAATGAGCCAAGACCATATTCTATTTCTATTATAATAATTACACTGAAGAGAAAATGGTATGCTTACGGAATTGCTACAGAGGACGAGAAAGCTAACCACTGAAGCAGTGACAATACTAGCTGAAGCTATTTATTTCCGGTTTCAAATGAAACTGGAGAAAAGAAGCGAGGGATAGGAAGGGCCCAGAAAAAAAGAGGAAAGAAGAAAATGGAGGCTGTATTGCTGTCAAAAATTATCCTTCAGATTCACTTTTGCCATTTTTCTCTTTATTAAAGTGAGAAAAATAGATGTTCTTATAGGTTGTACAGAAAGAACATAGTGACAGTCAGTTGAAGATAAATACTGCTTAGTAAACAAGCCGTTTTGTCTCTAGGGGTTCTTATAAAAATTATTTACAGGATATCCTTTCTTTTCATTCTCTGGATTTTAAATATTGATGATCTGTTTTCTAGTTTTGTGCAAATAAATTTCAGGAATTCAATAACTGAACAATGTGAATTTGTACATTAGTGTGAACTCTTGTATGGTCTGTCTTATGTAAAGTTAGTTGATAAAGCAGCAACAAGGTTTCAGAGGATTGATTCTAATTTTGAAATAAGTTCTACTTTGGATAAAATGTTATTAAACAGCATTGCAGACTGCAGAGAAATCATTCATGAAAGGAAGAGTCAACCAAGGAAGTAAGCTAACTGCTATCCTATTTTAAGAAGATGCCACAGCCATCCAAGCCTCAGCAACCACCACCCTGATCAGTCAACAGCCATCATCCTCAAGGCAAGAACCTCCACCAGCCTTGCTGAAGGCTGAGACATGATTAGCAGTTTTTTAGCATAATTTATAATTTAGGTATATACGTTGTTTTTTAAAGACATAATGCTATTGCACATTTCATAGACTATAGTGTAAACATAATTTTTATATGCACTGGAAAACCAAAAGTTTATTTGACTCAGCTTATTGTGATACTTGCATTACTGCAGTGATTTGTATCCGAACCTGAAATATCACTGAGGTTGGCCTCCTCCACATCACTTTGTGTGTGTGTGTGTGTGTGTGTGTGTGTGTGTGTGTGTATTCTGTGTGTGCGTATTCTGTGTGTGCATATTCTGGTGTGAATCTGTGAATAGCATATATATTTAAGATGTCACACTTTCAATGGACACAGTGAAGTGCTTTCTCATTCCTTATTAGTTCATCTGATCCTCACAGCAACATTTTTAGGTGGGTATGTACCTTACAGATGAAGAGACTTCATCTCCGATGGATTGAGTTAACTTGCAGAATTTATACATAAACCCAGGCAGTGTGACAGTACTCCCAAGGTTCTTCCATCATAAACCATATGAATACTTCAAAAAATATTAAAGATGCAGCGTTGATTCTTCACATTTCTTTAAAAATGCTAATATTGTACCCCTATTTACTGAGCAAGAAGTATGTATATGCTACACAAAGGTTTTTTTTTTTTTTCCCTGATGATTGGAAGTCTTCTAAGAAGCCACATGTCATTCAGGGGATGCATTCCTTGATTAATTAGTCCTCATCAACACGCAAGCAAATATTTAGTTTCAGATAAAACCCTGAACTCTCAACCTTCATTAATTCTTTAACAGGCAATGCAAATTTGTTTTTCCTGCCAAAGCCAGCAGAGGGCAGGATGCTCCCACCAACAGCCAGCTAGTTGGTGCCACCAGCCAAACCAGGGTAACTACTTGGTAGAGAGTGTTGTGATGTTAGAGCAATCATCATCTTCTCACCTGAATCTGAGAATGGGTGTGGGCTTGAGCTGAGAATAGTGGCTGTGGTCCATGGTCTGAGAAATGTCAGAAAAAGTATTACTTTGAAGTTTGCCCACATTTTGTTTGGAATTTGATCTTTAAGATACCTGGAAACCAGCCAATTCCAATTATCTTCCTGAAATATCTTGCTGAAGTAGGCTACATGAGAGAATTAATTTAAAAGGTGGCATGATAATTTCTGATTCTGGTGTGAGGCTGTCTGAGGTCACAGGTGGGCCATTATACTCACATGCCCTATCTCAGGTCGCCATCTCAGCCCATCCTGCACTTACCGCCTCTCTCTGTTCTTCAGAACTTCTCATGGCTTCCCACTGTGTGCCCTCCTCTGCTTGTCTTCACTGCACAGTCCCCAGTGATAAGGGCTAATGACCTCCTGCTCACTAATTTAAATCCTCTCTTTCTCCAGGCCCAACTCAGGGGCCCACTACTTCTAGGAAGTTTCTGGAGATCCCAGCCCCAGTGATCATGATTGAGAAACTTCCATCAAGTGAACTACTAGGTGATGGCTTTGTACCAGGCCGTGGGTCATAAAAAGTACTGCCCATTCCCCTAGTCCAGGTCTTAGCATGGACAATGCAAAATGAAAGTAAGCAAAAATAAACACCACAGTTCCCAGGAGAGACAAACCAGGGCTTCTGAAGGTGGTAGAAAAATTGTAACGATCTGCGAGTGTTTCCAAACTACGGACTAGAAGTTTATCATTGGTATCATTTATATCTCCCTTTTTTGCTCTCCCTCTCTCTCTTCCTGTATGTATTATATACATAATAATTTATAGGCAATTATTATAAATAAATATATTTATGCTTTTGTGTGTGTTAGTCACTCAGTGATGTCTGACTCCTTGCAGCCCCACGGACTATAACCCTCCAGGCTCTTTCATTCATGGGATTTTCCAGGCAAGAATACTAGACTGGATTGCCATTTCCTTCTCCAGGAGATCTTCCCAACCCAGGGATCGAACCTGGGTCTCCCACATTGCAGGCAGATTCTTTACCATCTGAGCCACCAAGGAAGCTAATGTTATGTTTTTATGTGTATATAAAACTAGTAGTGAAATTGATACCTATAATTCTAATACATAAGGTTCCCTCTAGTCTTCTCCCTTTGTTCATTTGTAACTCCTTTTTCTGACAGCGATAATTCAGCTCTCATTCTACAAAATTTATTTACTTATTTACTCAATTTCAGAATATGCACAGTTTCAGAATTACTAACATACATAACCTCTGTGAAAAACAAATTTACTAAAATGAATGCAATATTTACATGCAGCTCTTTTGTCTTTGCGCTTCCTTGATGGCTCAATGGTAAAGAATCCTCCTGCTGATGCAGCAGATGCAGGTTTGATCCCTGGGTCAGGAAGATCCCCTGGAGAAGGATATGGCAATCCACTCCAGTATTCTTGCCTGGAGAATTCCATGGACAGAGGAGTCTGGTGGGCTACAGTCTATGAGGTCTCAAAGAGTCGGACATGATTGAGCAACTGAGCACTCACGGGTGCTTTTGTCTTTGACCTTGTAGAATATATTCAAATCACTGTAATATTACTTAGGTTTATTATTTTTTATCCCATTTGTTATAGTTGTGGTATTCATTTCTAGTACACTTATTGAAAGTGAAAGTCGCTTAGTCATGTCTGACTCTTTGCAATCCCATGGACTACACAGTCCATGGAATTCTCCAGGCCAGAATACTGGAGTGGGTAGACTTTCCCTTCTCCAGAGGATCTTCCCAACCCAGGGATCGAACCCAGGTCTCTCACATTGCAGGCGGATTCTTTACCAGCTTATTAGTAATCTTTTATATTGTTTGGATTCCTACACGTCTTGGTTAGTACTTAACATTTTTCATATGTGAACCACTAGTTGGTCCTCAAAGTCAGAACAATACAAGATTTGTTTACAGAAGTGTCCCCATTCATCCTTTGTACCCATTCCCAAACATCTCTACAGATAAATTAAGGTTTTGATTGTAATAACATTAATATTTTAATTTAGTCTTGCCATATTACTTTTTGCCCAATGAGCAGATATATGTTTAATTTCTTCTGTCTTCTTCATTTTTACTTGAAGGGTACCATACTCTAGATATATTTTGACACTTTGCTTTTTTATACAAAAGCATATTCTGGATATCACTATATGTTGGTTCAAAATGGCCTTTCTCATTCCTTTTTATAGCTGCATAATACTCTCTATAGAGAGGATGTATCATAGTTTGTTCAATGGCTCTCCCACAAATGAGCATTTAGGTGGTTTTCCAAATTTAGGGTTTACAAACAATGTTCTAATGAATAATATTGTGCATTGTGTTACTAGAGACAGTTCTTCAAAATAACTTCCTTGAAACAGGATTCACTCAAAAAGCAAATTCATATGTGCCTTTGTTAAATATTGCTAAATTTTCCTGGAAAGCTTTTAATATCTGTTAATGCCCAAGCCCTACTCCCAGAGGTTCTTGTTTAATTGACTGAAGAATATGGCCAAGCATTATATTAGTATCATGTTTTTATACTTTCTATCACTTGAGAGGTATAATTTGCCCCACAAACCCATATAATCTAAGTGTACAATTAAATAATCTTTAAAATAAATGTGTAGATTTGTTCAAATATCACCACAATTGGTATCTTTTCAAAGCTTCCTAATCATTCTATTGACAATGAAGAGTTTAAGGCCCACTCCTGTTGGTGCTTTTTGCTACCACATGGTGTCGCTATTAAAGGCTCATCTGCTACCTGGGGGCAGAGGGCTTTTCCTGCGCTGCAGCGCCCCTGCTGGTTTACATTCAGTGGAACCTGTTTCACATGGAACAAACCACCGGGCAAAATCAGTTCTCATTCTTCAGAGTGAAATCAAAATCCCTAAGCTACAAAGGCTCCATTTGAGGGAGCTTCCAGCAAAAGTTACACCCTTGTCCAAATCAGTTCTCCACTAAACTAGTTGTGCTAAAACCTTGTCATTAAGCCAGACTTCATTTGTAACTTCTTTAAGGATAATCTCTTTTACATGTCATTTGGTTCCTTCTATCTCAGCAACAATCTGAGGATAACCCTAAGAAAGGAAAACCCAACATGAATTTTAAATATCTCCAATATGAGATACTCCTTTGAATGTCTCCCTGAAAAACCACTCATACTGCTTCTTACAGACAGGGTGTAACTAGGGCAGACTCAGTCTGGGAGATGTTGAAAGGGTTTCCTTAGCAGGAGATATTTGAACAAAGCTTTAACTGAAGACTACTAATTAACCTGGTGAAACAGGTAGATAAAGAGGACACATCCCAGCCAAAGCAAGAGACATGAATATGCAAAGAGCTTGCAGGAGGGTAGAAAAGTAAGGCTAGTGTGACTGGTGCAGAGAGAGATGATGGGGGAATATGCTGCTAGATAAGGTTCTATAGAAGCTGAAGGATTTTGCTCCTAATCTTAAAAGCAGTGAAGTCTCACTGAAAAGAAAATTAAGTCCTGTATTAGGGAAAGATAGGGGGATTGCATGACTTGGCAACATTTACTAAGAAAAGTTCACTGACTGAAGCAAAGAAAACAGACTGGCAAAAGTAGCTAGTGGAAACCCAATTAGAAAACTAACGCTTTGAAACAGGGAGAAATGATGTGTTTTTTTTTTTAATCCAGTGGGTGACTGAAGTGGTGCTAATATTGAAAAATGCAATAGACTGACAGGACTTAATGACTGGCTGACTCTGGAGGCTGGGAGAAAGGTTATCAAGGATGACTCAAGCTAACATACTATACCACCTACTTCCCCTCCTCATTGCAGTTATCTTCAGCCCTCCTCATCATTCATTTTAAACTTTTAGCTCATAACTCTCTGTCACTTTCTCCAAGCGACAATTCTTGGCTATTGTTGCTTGGAGAAAGAAACAATAATCTTGAATTGTGATAATTCTTGATTATTTCAATATATCTGCAGGAAATCCTTCCATTATCCTGGTTGCTTTAGTTCTTTGATTTCCTCTCCTTCAATCATTTTGTGTTCTCTGTCACCTTAGTAACAGATTCCCGTGGACACATACCTGACCTTTCACTCTTGTTAACTGAAATCCCTCCATAGTCTCATTTGCAAAAAACCCTCCTAGCCCTGTAATAACTTTTTGACTCTACTTGGCCCTGTATGCATTGATTCTTCCACAACTGCACTGTCCATCATCCCATCGTATGCTTACCTTCATTACTAAACAACTTAAATTCCAGAATTATTGCAATCACCCTCTTTCATATACCTTCAACTCACTTATATCCCTTGCAATCTGTAGACACTCATGGCCAACCCACCATTATGATCATTAAGCGATGCCTTTTGAGGTTGTGTAAAAATAAGGCATATGCCCTGTATCTTATGTTTTCCCCTTAAGATCTAATCTCTTTCCTCTTCCTTCCCACTCGATGCCCTGAGAAGCTGATCTGTATTATTTCTGTAGTGTTCTCATGTCCTCTGCTTTCAAATGTGCAAACAATGGAAAGTCCTAGCAGGATATAGAAAGGATAGAGTATAATAGAGTTCTGGTTATTTATTCTATTGGTTTTGTCCCTGCAAGTTCACTGAAGGCTGTCCACATCCCTAAACGAAGTCAGTTCACTGGCCCACTGTAGGGGACTCATGCTCCTTCTGGATTTTGGAAATCTCTGCTTTCACCCAGGCCTTCCGTCTAGAGATGATAGTAGCTCTATTGCTAGTAGACCTGGATTCCTGCACATATCTATAGTTCGACTGCACTCCACTCACAACTTTTGTTTTAGATTTATTATCAAAGTATAAGTGACACAATGTAATGCACACAAGCCACTCTCCTCTGACAAATGTATACACCTAAAAATCCCACATTCAAATTAAAATATAGAAAATTTCCATCACATCTGAACATTTTCTCATGACCCTTTCCTGTCAGTAAAACGCCATTCTGCCACAGCAAGCGCTATTCTGATTTCTGGTCACCATAAATTATATTTATCTACTTTAAATTTTCATAAATTAAATTACATAGTTTTTATTCTGCTATGTCTTGCTTTTTGCTATCAACATTATGTCTACGAGATTCATAATATAGTTGTATCTGTGGTATATCTCTTTTTACTGCAAACGTTTTCCCAGTGTATGCATATACTATATACATTAAAGTGGTTTCTAGTTACTGTTTTTTACACATAAAGATGTTATGAGTGTTCTTCTAGAGTCTTTTTGTGGGCATATGTTTTCATTTTTCTTAGATAATTAAAGAGGAGTGGAAATGCTAAGTCATAAGGAAAATCCGTGTTGACTTTTGTAAGAAATCTCTAGTTTTTCAAAGTGATCAAATGATTTTATATTCCATAAGTAAAGCATGATGGCTCCAGTTGCTCCATGTTTTCACAGTGTTTGGGGTTTTCTTTATAATTTTAGGCATTTTACTGAATGCGTGGTAGTATCTCATTGTGCTTTTAACTTGCATTTCTAATACTGAGCACCTGCTCATGTGCTTTTTGAGCATTTGTCAACCTTCTTTTGGGAGGTGTCCCAGTCTTTGGCCCAGTGGGTAACGGAGCATTTATCTTTCTATGAGCAAATTATACATAGTTCTTTTTATATTCTCAATGTAAGGCTTTTTCATATACATATATTTTGACAGTATTTTCTTTCATTTACTGCCTTGCTTAATCCACATTTTCTGTAGATAAGAGACTATTATATCGATGTTAATTTCCTGTTTTGATCATTATATTACTGTGGTTATCTAACAGAATGTCCTTGTTTTAGAAGATACACACTAAAGAAGGCAGAAGTTAAGAAGCATCATGTCTGATATAGGTAGAGATGTCTCTCTCTCTCTCTTTCTCTAATATATTAGAGAGAAAATGCTATAGCAAATATGATAAAATGTTAACATGGAGAATCTGAGTGAAGAGTAATAAGGAAGTCTTCACACTAGCAACTTTTCTGAAAGTCTGAAATTGTTTCAACATAAAATTTTTAAAAATAATTTACAATATGAAAGAAATCATAACAAGAAAGTCTTTTAGTGAGAAGGAAGGTGTTAGAGACTGAATTTTTGTTTGGCTGTGCCACGCAGCTTACAGGATCTTAGTTCCCCGACCAGGGATCAAACCTGGGCCATGGCAGTAAAAGCACCGAGTCCTAAATACTGGACCACCAAGGAATTCCTGGACTGAATCTTTTTATGTCCCCCAAATCCATATGTTGAAGCCCTTACTCCAGTGTGATACATTAGGAGGTGGAGCCTTTGGAAAGTAATTAGGTCTAAACAAGATCATGATAGTAGCCCCTTAGTGATGGGATTAGTGCCATTTTAAGATGTGAAAGGGAAGCCAGCTTCCCTTTTCTGCTATGTGAGGATACAATGAGAAGTCAGCCATCTACAAACCAGGAAGAGGGATCTCATCAGACACTAAATCTGCCAGCACCTTAATATTAGACTCCCCAGCATCCAAAACTGTGAAAAATACTTATTTGTTTTTTAAGCTATTCACCCTCTGATATTTTGCTATAGGAGTCTAAACAAAGATGGAAAGATTCCTCAGATTTATATACCAGTGGGATGACAAGTCAGATGAGGATGGAAGTATGTTGAAAATGTTATGTAGAAGCTAAATTGTAGAAAATTTAAATGCCACACTAAAGATAATTGATTATATAACTAACAATAGAGCAACAATCATTAACAGTAACATTACAATACGTTAATAATTATTAACAATATGTTAGCAATTATTGACTATTGGGACAATATGTGTGATGTACTATTTTAGGAAAATTAATATGGCAAAGGCATTCTTGGGGAGACAAGAGACTAGTTGGAGGAACCAATTAATAGGTAATTGCAATAACCCAGCAAAAGAAGGTTTGAACTTGGGTGGTAATGAGAATGAAAAAGAAAGAATAGATATGAAAAGCATTATGATGCAGTACCTCCGGATGGGTCTTAAAAATCCATAACCTTTCAAAAGCTCCTCAGGAAATTCCCATACACAGCCAGCCTTTGAGACTAGAAGAAGTAACAGTACCATATAGTGACATAAATGAAGCAAGACCACTGGACAGAGGAATTCATGATCAAAGAGAACAAGACTGATGCTAAAGAAAGTGAGGGTTACCATAATAAAATTGTGAGTTTAATTATCATCAGACAGAGCACTTGAACAAAATGAAAACTCAAAGTAGCAAATCCTAAAGGAATGTAACAAAATGGAAAACTTTATATTGACTAGAAATGAAGCCAAAAATTTAGATGAAGGCTGATCAGTATTGTTTGCTGCTGCTGCTGCTGCTGTTAAGTCGCTTCAGTCATGTCCGACTCTGTGCAACCCCATAGATGGCAGCCCACAAGGCTCCCCCGTCCCTGGGATTCTCCAGGCAAGAACACTGGAGTGGGTTGCCATTTCCTTCTCCAACGCATGAAAGTGAAAAGTCAAAGTGAAGTCGCTCAGTCACGTCCGACCCTCAGTGACGCCATGGACTGCAGCCTACCAGGCTCCTCCGTCCATGGGATTTTCCAGGCAAGAGTACTGTTGTGGGGTGCCATTGCCTTCTCCAGATCAGTACTGTTTAGGACAACATTTTTTTATATCTTTATTAAATTATAATGAATTTTAAGTTTTATTGTATGTATTTAGGAGAATATGAATTAATAAAAATACATATGATACAATGCAAGCTATATCTACTCTTATTCCTTTTGTTCATCTCCCCCATTGGCCTGAGCTGTAAAAGTCTTTCTTGCATATTTCCTAAAGAATGAACCAAATGCCTGTTCCTAAAACCTTCTAGATATACACTTAATTCTCTGTAATTTCTACCTCGTGAGCCTCCACAGGGCAGCACAGCACAGAGTAGTTAGTGCTTTACACTCAGTGTCGAACAAAATGGAGTGAAGTCACCCTTCCAGTCATAAGATCAACAAAAAAATCCCTTTCTCCTGCCTCCTCTCTCTCTAATAGGATTCAAATAATTGCATATTTGAATGTTTTTTAAGAAAACAAAGTTTGGCTAATCCAGACAGTAAATACACAAGCAAACAGTGGAATAAAATGAGAGCTACATCACGCACTTCGAGGTGGTCGGTAAATGGTATCTTCCTTTCCCAACCAACTCCACCTACCATGAGAGGAGAGTGAGAGGTAGAAGAGAAACTGCTGTCATTTTAAAATAAAGTTCATTCGTGTTCTTGCTGGCAACCTCAGTTCTCTCAGACAACAAATTCATTTCTATTGGGCCCTGTTGGGATACAGAGTGTTTTACCAAAGGAGTGCAGAGAGGTCATAAAGTAACATTCAGGAGTATTTTCTGCTTAATGTGGGAGGAAAGAGAGAGTAGGCAAAGATCTCTGGGAACAATCTTATCTCCCCCACTAATTCTACCGATTAGAGATTCATAGTAGTTAATGAGCTGTTCTTTTAAAGTACAAAGGTCTTATACGGTTAAGCCTCACTTGCACCTGAATGTCAGCAAACAAATATTCTATTTTAGCTAAAATTCAAGGCAGAAAAACTTGTGGTAGGGGAAAGAGACATGAAGAAACTTTCTGAGGACTAGGGATAGTGGCAGATTTCTGATAGCTAGAGACTCAAATGGCAATGAGTATCTGAAACTAAGGGAAGAAATGGCAGGATCTCTAAAGTCAAAGAGGCAAAGGGGAAGTTCAGTGTTGACATTTTGATCAAAGGTCAAAGAGCAATGGATGTGTGCCACTCATCTTCCAGCAGGAATTTCAGATGACTACAGTAATATAGACTGATAATAATAGTTTCTCTAATTTTTATACAAAAAATTATAATTCTTACAATTTTATGACAGGTATTATATCATCATTTCCTGATTGAGGAAACTTGCACACAGACATTATATAGCGTGCTCAAGTTTTACACTAAAACTCATTAATGGAAGGACAGAATTTGACTATACATTTTTTTTTTTTTTTTAACTACAAAATGTACCTTGCCTTCAGGGAAGGCCTCTGTATTTGGCAGGCTATAAAATCTCATCTTCCTTCTGCTGGCCTCAATATTCTCAGTTGAGAGCTTAGTGGACTTGTCTAGTTCAACTCAATGTCTATCTGGTCAACCTATGCCCTTTTAAAGAAGGGTGTCAAAGAGTGGAAAGGATTCAAACTGTGGATTAACTCTGGGACTGCATCTCAGCTCTGCTATTTATGTGCTATGTGCTGCCAGCATAGTTCTTTGTCCGTAAAATCAATCATCATTCCTCTTAGAGTACTCTTGGTGATTATTTGAGTTATCTACTGCTGCATAACAAACCACATCACAATTTAGTGGCTTAAAAAAATGATATTTATTGGGGCTTCCCATGTGGCTCAGTGGTAAAGAATCTGCCTGCAATGCAGAATATGAGGGTTCAATCCCTAGGTCAAGAAGATTGCCTGGAGGAAATGACAACCCACTCTAGTATTCTTGCCTGGAAAATCCCATGGACAGAGGAACCTGGCAGACTACAGTCCATGGGGTTGAAGAGTCAGAAGCAACTGAGCACACATTGTGCTAATAATTCTGTGATCTGATCAAAGTCTGGTAGGGACAAGTCATATCTGCTCTACTTAATATCAGCAGGGGCAACTTGAAGCCTAGGGCAAGCATCATGTAAAGCAGGGATCTCCAACCTTCAGGATCTAATGATGATCTGAGTTGGAGCATAATAGTAGAAACAAAGTGCAAAATAAATGTAATGTGCTTGAATTACATTTACAATTCAGCTGAATTACAAAACTTTCCTTCCCAGTCCATATAAAGATTGTCTTCGATGAAACTAGTTCCTAGTGTCAAAAAGGTTGGGGACTGCTGATGTAAAAATGCTTCAGTTCAGTTCAGTTCAGTCACTTAGTCGTGTCCGACTCTTTGTGACCCCATGAATAGCAGCACGCCAGGCCTCCCTGTCCATCACCAACTCCCGGAGTTCATTCAAACTCACGTCCATCGAGCCAGTGATGCCATCCAGCCATCTCATCCTCTGTCATCCCCTTCTCCTCCTGCCCCCAATCCCTCCCAGCATCAGAGTCTTTTCCAATGAGTCAACTCTTCGCATGAGGTGGCTAAAGTACTGGAGTTTCAGCTTTAGCATCAGTCCTTCCAATGAACACCCAGGACTGATCTACTTTAGAATGGACTGGTTGGATCTCCTTGCAGTCCAAGGGACTCTCAAGAGTCTTCTCCAACACCACTAGTTACTCACAAATCTGGCTACTGATTCTGGCTGTAGTCTGATCCCTTCGCTGGTGCTGTCAATCAGAACATCTACATCTCCCTGTAGCTTGGGCTTCCTTGCAGAATGGGGTTCCAGAATTACTCAATCCAAGAGAAAGAGCTGTTAGGTGGAAACTCTATTTCTTTTTATGTTCTAGCCTCAGAAGCCATATAACACCACTTTTTATAGTATACTATTCTTTGAGGTAGCCACTAAGGTTTGCCAGGTTTTAGGTAATGGGACATATATTCCATTAATGGGGGGACTGACAATGTTCTGGAAGATCACTGGGAACCAAAAGTAGTGTAGAGGCTGCTCTTGGAAACTAAAATCTGCCAGGATTAACTTTCGGTCATACCAATTCATTTCTCTCCCACAAGCAAAATAAACTCACTCTTCCACAAGCAAAATGAACTCACTCTTCCACAAGACCTCTCTTCCGAGCTTATCAGGCTTAGACTTGAGGTTTTGGATCTTGTCATCTAAATCTGATGAAGTTCTTTGGGTGTGATTCCTTGGGTAAGCACCTCGAGTACCATTTCTCTTGATCTGCAGATCTGTGAACTGTAGAAATGATTCATCTATTCCACATACACCTGAGATACAATAATGTATTAGAGGGAAGAAAACCATTAAATGTATTCATATTCAAAAAAGGTAAAACACAGCAGTCCCTGGTTTATAACAGTTCTTACATACAGCCAGATACATGTTATTACCAGTTCCCTGATTAGTGCTCAGTTCTACTACCAGAAATTCTCCATGAGTCTTTGCTTTTTGGGCTCTTTCCAACCACTAACATATCTTTTCCATTCCATAAAATGTAGGTTACCTTTGCAGTTTAGTGGGTTTTTAGTCTGCTTTTTGTCCACAGATTTTGAGGGGTCCAAAGTGAGGGTTAGTCGCTCAGTCATGTCCAACTCTTTGCAACCCCATGGGCTCTAGCCCTCTAGGATTCTCTGCCCATGGGGTTTTCCAGGCAAGAATATTGGAGTGAGTAGCCATTCCCTTCTCCAGGGGATCTTCCTGACCCAGGGATGGAACATGAATCTCCCACATTGCAGGCAGATTCTCTATCATCTTAATATATCTTTCAAAGTTATACTATCTCTATCTTTTTCAGTAGAAGGAGATAAAATTCCTTTAAACATTTTGTGGGTTTCTTATGAATCAATTTACAATTCACCCCATTAGACAATAGAAATATATCCAGATCTCACTGGGATAGACCTTTTTCTGACTTGAGGTCTCCTTAAGGCCATTTCCTTTAAGATTCTTAGAAAGCTTATTATTTTTATAGAATGAATCTGTGAAGCACCTAGTGAGATCCCTAGAGGGCCTTCGTCTGTTTGAAATGGTCTATAAGGTACTATCTAAAAACTTCATGAGGCTTTAACAAAAGATTTTATATTTAGACCACATTTTCCTGACAGCCCCCTGGATTTGATCTCTGCTCAGAAGCCACATCTTAATTTAGAATCATTTGCCATCTGGAGAGGCTGGGAATGAGAAACAGTTTTCTTTTCCAACCCAGCAAGTCCTGGAGACTTTATATATAACAGTTCTTTCTTTAGCTCATCTTTCTTCCTTGCATTTTACTACAGGAAGCTAAAAGCAGACAAGAGGCAAATCACATTCAACCCTCTTTCAGCGATTCTTCTTAGCTAGAAAATAGGTGTATTTCTTATTTCCCACCTTATTGCAGGAGACATTGTTGCTAAACTTTCTTTTACTATGTAACAAAAGTACCTTTTCCTTCAGCTTCCAACATTTTCCTCTTTCCTTTAAATTTTCACCATAAGTCTTTTTAAGGTCCATAAAGCTTTCTCATTTCCTCTACCCCTTTCAGATCTAACACTATCCTAAAGATGCTTCCCATTTCTGCCTGCTTCCAAGTCCTAGAGCTGCTTCCATATATATTTGGTTTAGTTTTGGCTGAACGTTGCTTCCTGAAACCATAATGTATTCCAGCTGTTTACTCCTGCCTATAAAACCACCCTAAAACTCAATGACCTAAAAGAAGGACATTTATTTTGCTCAGAAATCTCCAATTAGAGAAAAACTCTGTTCAACTCAGCCTTAGCAGGGGCAGCTTAAAAGCTGATGACTGAATTCATATTTTGCCTCTGTTCCATGATGTTTGGGATGTCAGCAGGTGAATGATTTGTAGGCTAGAGACTGGACCTGAAGACTTGTTAACTCAAGACTGATATTGGCTGTTGGCTGAAATCTTTTGGGCTGTTGGACAAAACAACTACACGTAATCTCTCCATGTGTCCTAAGCTTCCCTACAACATGGTGGCTGGATTGCAAGAGTTCACATTTTGAGAGAAATAGTGAGCCAAGAGAAGTTTCATTACCTTCTATGATTTACCCTTACAAGTCATGGATGTCACCTGTGCTGCGTTCTTTTCATTGAAATAGTCACACAGGTCCTGTAAGTTCAAGTGGAAGAGAAGTGGTTTCCCCAGAAAGGACAGTGGCAAAATTCTGGAGCAGTATGTGAAACCAAAATACATTATTGTCATTTTGGGAAAATATGCTCTGCCTCAAAAGGGAAAAATGAAATAATTTACATTTTAAAACATATGTCAGTTCACTGTCTCAAGTAAAACAAGTTTCTCTTCTATCTTCACCCAAAATACAGCCAAAATAACATGGGGTATATTCATGGTCTTTAAAGACACCTTGGATTGAAGGTACAATCTTATGAGTGTAGATGTGTGTATAATTTTTATGTGGCAAGAACACATCACATTCTTAAAATATCATTGACCAGAATCTATTGACTAAGAACTGTTGCTATGATCTATATTATAGAGTGGGCTTCCCTGGTAGCTTAGATGGTAAAGAATGTGTCTGTAATGCAGGAGAGCTGGGTTCAACCCCTGAATTGGAAAGATCCCC
Source organism: Bison bison bison (assembly GCF_000754665.1). NCBI lineage: Eukaryota > Metazoa > Chordata > Mammalia > Artiodactyla > Bovidae > Bison > Bison bison. The sequence goes on from NW_011494711.1 coordinate 12,258,258, forward strand.
TGAAGAAGGGAATGGCAACCCACTCTAGTATTCTTGTTGGGAGAATTCCATGGGCAGAGGAGCCTGGTGGGCTATAGTCCATGGGGTTGCAAAGAGTCGGACATGACTGAGAGTGACTAACCACCACGTATTATAGAGTACAATGTTTAAAACTGTATTTCCTATTCCAGTAATAGGACCTATTTCCAATAAGGCAGAAGGTCAGTTTTACAGATGTTTCCTTCAGAAAAATTAACAGAAGGAAAAAGGAACATCATTATAAAAAGTTATATTTCCTATCATTTTTATAATCTAACTGGTATGTATTAGACAGTCTTAAGCAAACACATATTGTCTCTTTGCTCCATTCTGCCCTTAAATAAACTCTCTCAACTGAAACCAGAATCAATTTACAGTAATTCAGCATTCCTGTTTCTTTAGAGTGGGCATCAAAAGGGGTACATTATGATAGTACTGAAAGCCATTGGGGACTGTGTCAACCTGCCCCTAGAGTTGTTCTCAAATTTCAATAACAAGCTCTAGTTTCATAAATCTAGCCTCAAAAGATGTTAAGTTAGATTCATGTGGGTCATGACTCAAAAGTGACCAAGCCATGTGAAGAAGGAAGTAATAAAGCAAAATTCTTTCCCCTTCTAAACCAATCCTCACCACTGTAATTCCCATTATCTACTGCTTCTTGCGTTCCTAGAGTGGAAAATGGAAGAACACACATAATCAGAAAGGAAAAGAAGAAAAAGCGGTAGTAAGAATGAGGACTGGAAGTATTCCACTAGGAGGCGTGTCAGGCACATGCCACTCTAATCTCCAGTCCAGACAAGAAAAACTTGTTATCATCAGAAATTGGATAGAACTGTCTAAAGTATATATTATTACTTATATTCACTTAGAATATTAATCAATGGTTTTGTTTCTAGTGTTCTATAAAAATTGCAAATTGATAGGGATCTAAAACTAAAGATCTGAGTAACATAATCATGCTAGAAAATATTATTTTCCAGCTACTTCTACACTGACATTGAACATTGAAGAGACAATTTCGAAAATGCTTACAAGTAGTCTGTACCTCAGAAGTTAACATTCACCACCTCCCACCATCTGTCTATACTAACTCCTCAATATGAACAAATGATTGTGATCTTTCTCTCTCTCATTGCCTGTTCGAACCCCCTTTAATGAGTTGGACCTGCCCAAAATTTTATTGCAGTTACTCTACTTGATTCAGTCTCAAAAGACCTAGTCCACTGAATAGACGAGCTTATTGATAAATAATTAGGAAAATACATATAATACATTAAAAACTTAAAAGTAAAAATAGATACTTCTGCTTTCATCCATGACAGACTATCTGGTGCAGTAATTGGTTCTCTGCCATCTAACAACGTGAATGATTCTCAAATATATTATGCTAAGCAAATGAAGTCAAATACAAAAAAAGAAGACATTTTAACATTTGAGTCTTTAGTAACTGTAGCACATCAGAGCGGATACATCAAGAAGCAACTAAAAATTAGGACTGCATCTTAGAAGAGAAGTTTGGACTATAAGCATGTAGGTTTGTTAAAGACAAAAGAGCAGATGAGATCACAAAAAGAGAATTTTTAGGTTGCAAAGAGCCAAAGCCAGAATGTTAGCATTTAAGGAATACACAGGGAAAGGAAACTATGTGAAGAACGCTGAGAAAGAGAAAAAGAGGTAGGAAAAGAAGAACCAGGAGACAGAGATATTTCAGAAAACAAGGAAAAATAACTCTGGGAGAGGACATTCTGTGTCAAAGACCCGAGAAGGACTAAGAAAGTGAAGGGTGACGTGTTTTTTGCAGTAGGCTATGGACGGCCATTCCTGAGCATAGAGAAGGTGATTTTAGATGAGTGTTGAGAACAGGTCTATTACAGTGGATTGAGGAGTGGATGAGAGGGGGAGATGGGGACAGAGAATATATCCCACTTCATAAAAGTCTGTTTCAGAAAGTAAAGAAGAAATAATAGAAATAAAGAAGAAATAGCCAAGTCTTTGTATCTTTATGAATATTTCTATGAATGTAATCTTCCTACCTGATTGTAAATTTAGGCTATTTAATAAGTACTTTTCAGCAAATGGATTCTCAATAAGAGATTCAGGATATCACCCATGTATATCTGACAAAGGAAAACGGACTTAGAGAAAAACACATCTTATGAACTACACTTCACATATAGAAAATCACATTTTATGAACCAGAGTTCACATGTTATATAAAAGCAAAGATCCAGATTGTGGTATAGAACTGAAATGAAAGTCTTGTTTTTGTTCTGTGCAGAAAACTAGGCTGTACTTCCTCGTTCTGGTTCACTTGCATCTCACACGATTGTGTCACCTTGTATCTTTCCTTTTGAAAATAAAAGGCAAACTCAGCAGTTCTTTTTTCCTAAACTGCTTCAGGAACCAGCCGTTGCCACATTAAAAGCTTTAGTTGGAAGATTATAAAAATAGTCTAATGCTTCCCAGCAGGTAACTACTTGTGAACCAATTCTCCTTTCATGGATGTAGTGAAGTTAAATCAAATGGCCCAGGAAAGAAAGGCTACGAGAGAGAAGAGAGAGCTGGTAGACATTTAAACAGCAAAAGTGCATTGTGTTTGGAATGTTTTGTGTAAATGTTAAACAGAACCCACATTTAACCACCTGCTTCTTGGAAGGGTTCAAATGACAATTTCAAGCACAACTGAGTAACACTCAAAAGAAAATCAAGTGTAATTTCCTAAGTTGCTGAAGCAAGGGTTCTTCTATGAAATCACCATTAGTATTTCTAAACTGAATTTGATAATATTTGAAATTTACTACACACAGTTCAGTGGCACCTGGAAACTTCTTCATGCACAGATAAAATTATAAGAAAGACTTTTAAAAATGATTGTTTCTCTGTGTGTGTGTTTTAAAATATCTTGTATCATATTTAAGATAAAACCAAATTATTAAAGATGAAATCTTTAATAATTTTTAATTTTTCTCTTTCTTATGAAAAAAAATGTTTTTAAGACATATTAAAAAGTAGGGGGAAAAGTACCATATGAAGACACTTACATGACACCAACCATACAGCTTGTCTTGAAATTCTTAACCTGTCTGCTATCTCTCAATTAGGGGAGGAAAGCTAACAGTAGAATTTTCAGGTTTCTTTGATAAATCTCCTAAGATAGCTCTTTTACTACCTTTATTAAATACCAACTTCAGATTATCACTGCTGCTTTAAAACCTTCAGTTCAGTTCTGTTCAGTTCAGTCGCTCAGTTGTGTCCAACTCTGCAACCCCATGAATCACAGCACACCAGCCTTCCCTGTCCATCACCAACTCCCAGAGTTGGTGATGCCATCCAGCCATCTCATCCTCTATCGTCCCCTTCTCCTCCTGTCCCCAATCCCTCCCAGCATCAGGGTCTTTTCCAATGAGTCAACTCTTTGCATGAGGTGGCCAAAGTATTGGAGTTCCAGCTTCAGCATCAGTCCTTCCAAAGAATACTCAGGACTGATCTTTAGAATGGACTGGTTGGATCGCCTTGCAGTCCAAGGGACTCTCAACAGTCTTCTCCAGCATCACAGTTCAAAAGCATCAATTCTTTGGTGCTCAGCTTTCTGTATAGTCCAACTCTCACATCCATACATGACTACTGGAAAAACCATAGCTTTGACCAGACGGACCTTTGTTGGCAAAGTGATATCTCTGCTTTTTAATATGCTATCTAGGTTGGTCATAACTTTCCTTCCAAGGAGTAAGCGTCATTTAATTTCATGGCTGCAATCACCATCTGCAGTGATTTTGGAGCCCAAAAAAATAAAGTCTGACACTGTTTCCACTGTTTCACCATTTTTAAAATCTTCAGCCTCCCTCAAAGACATAACCAAGTTTAAATGCTATAATCTGAACCCCATCAGACCCTCCATTCTAATTCTATAGTTATTCACCACTACCAAGGACTTCTCTATTATACAAATCTTTCCTACCCTACAGCACCAACTCATTAATTTTCATGATGCTTTCAACTTAACTCATACTTCATTTCCATATCTGTGTTATGATTTAATATCTGTACTCATATTCAGCCTTAATAATTTTCTTCCTTATAACATTTCTGTATTACTAACTTCTAAGGTTGGATAGCAATTCGTGTACATGCTTTGTCCTCCTAAATAGATTATCTTCTTAAGTACAGGAACTTACTGTTTCCTTAGCGCCACCTACAGTGACTGTTATGATACTATGCATTTAACAGCAATATTTGACAAAGATTTGTTGACTAATATATAAGAGGAAAATAATTTAACTTGTTTTAGAAGTGATTGTAATTACAACTTTGTTAGATATAGCGTTAGCAAAAACTATAGAAAAACGCTTCTTACCAAATAATTTTAAAGAAACTATTCAAGTAAAATTTTAACAATGCTCCTTAACTGAACGTACACTCATTTCCTCTAAAAGTCATAAGGCATCTCTTTAAAATCTCACTTCTAGAACAACCCATAAAACAGCCTGGATTTAATAATTCTTTGACATTCAGGAATCCATCCTAACGGAAAAAAGGTAACTCTTCAATTTTAAGTTCACCCATTAGGTAAATTATTTCATCAGCTTGTTCAACTTTTAAACACATTAGCGTAAAAACAATCAAATGCTGGGGGAAGAAGTGGGTAGGACAAATTGAGAGAATAGAATTGGCACACATGCCCCACAATGGGTAAACTAGCTACCTGGAGGAAGCTCCTGTACAGCACAGGGAGCTCAGCTCGATGTTCTGTGATGACCCATAAGGGTGGGATGGGAGGGTGGAACAGAGGCTCAAAAGGAACGGAATATATGTATACATACAGCTGATTCATGTTATTGTACAGCAGAAACTGCCACATTGTAAAGCAATTACATTCCAATGAAAAATAAATAAAAATCTTAACTTAAAAGTTATCACAAAATTAGAACTGAAGATAAAACACAACCACTCGTGCTACTGAAACTAAACCACCAGTTTTATTTATTGCATAGGTTTCACATAGGATTGATGTAAAGTATTTTGTCTTTCTCCTCAAAGTTAATGAAGCTCGATTTAATGATTATTGAACAAAAATATTTGGCTTGTGAATCTGGTTAGTACTCAATGCAAGATAATGAAGACACAACAAAACGGCCCCCCAAATGGAAAAAAATGAAGAAGCAAAAGAAATTCAGAACCTACACCAAAAACAAAACCAATGCAGAGTTCTGTTTCTCTATGCTAAGTCCTAGAAAAATCTTTATAGGGTTAAAACTAAAAACCAACCTAATTTTCTCCTAATGTCAGTCTGGAATAGCCACTATGAATTTGGCTAAACTATTCTTGGTTGGATTTTATAACAGATATTTGTTGGGGAGTAGGGAGGGGGTGTTAATGTATTCCATACAATATTTCTGACTGTGCAAAATAATATGTTAGTCTTAATGATTTAAAATTACATCTTCAAATTTGACTGAAATTATCTTTAATTCTAGTGCTCAAGTACCTAGTCATCATGATTCTATATACTATAGGATACATGACATATAATGTCAGTTAATACACAATGCCATAAAGAAAATAAAACAGACTGAGTAGATAGTGAATGACAAACGGTGCTGCTCTATAAAAGGTGGCAGAAAAAAAAAAAAAAAAAAAGGCCCATTTGGTGTGATGGTTTTCAAACAGAAACTTAAGCCATACAAATATCTAGAGGGGGAACAATACAGGCAGAGAAAACAAAGCAAATCCCTTGGACAGGTATGTGCAGGGCAGGTTCAAGGAGCAGCAAGCTGGAGAACAACTGGGGCTGGAGGTAATGGGATTGTGAAATAAAGGCAGAGAAGTTTTCAGGGTTTGTGTCCCTCAGGCATCTGTAGACCTCTTGAGTATTTTAAGCTTTTAAGTGTGAAGGAAGCTATTTTAGGCTTGAGAGCAGGCCAGGAGTCTTTCAACAAACACTCAAATATTTTTCCTGTTACTCAACAGGAAAAATAAAACAAAGACTATAGTCCTAAGTCTTATGTAGAAAGTTCAGTTCAGTTCAGTTCAGTCGCTCAGTCCTGTCTGACTCTTTGCGACACCCTGAACCGCATCACGCCAGGCCTCCCTGTCCATCACCAACTCCCAGAGTTCACCCAAACCCATGTCCATTGAGTCGGTGATGCCATCCAAAGTACTGTTAAAAAAGCAAATGTCTCTTCCAGGAAGGAAGGAAGGAAAATTCCAGTGCCCATGGAGCCAGCATTAAATTTCCAAAGCCCCCTTCACAAACTACCTGCAAATATAAATACAATTTTAAAATAATAGAATAACTGTACAGAAACTGGAATGTGACACATTTTATTTAAAATAGAGCTCTATATGCTTCACAGAAACAAGTGCAAGGAGTGCTTAAGTTATTGTCTTTGCCACTTACAAAACAATACATTTTTGGAAAATGCGTACATAAAAATATAACATTTAGGTAAATACCTATTTACATCTGGAGACAGCTAAAAGCTAATAATCGCATAAATTATTGTTATGCAATAATATTTTTAAAAGCTTTAAAATAAATACTTTGATGACTTGCTGTTGGTTAAGTTAAACATTTTGGTATGAAGACTATCACTGAGTTCTTACTAAACACTAAAATACTCTTATTTTTAAACAAAACAAGTATACATGTATTACTATAAAATGCATGTTTCCACAGACTAGAATTTAATGAAACTTTTGAATATCATTCATTTACTCTGGAATTTGGAATTCTTTTCAGCTTAAATGATTCAATTGCAACTACTAAAATCTCCATATGCATATTTTTCATGTAATTTATTGTCTAATTCTCATTTTAAAACCTATTTTATTTCTTCATATTTCATATATACATTCATTTGTGCCTGTCTGTTGAAAAGTAATATCTTTTTACATTCTTAAAAATTTCAGCTAGTTTATAATAAGTCTTTACAACAGTGATTCTTTTCACAGTAGTTCAAGAGTTCAAGGCATGTTTTGCAATGTCAAAATGCAATGGTTTTGACATTTGTAATAAGTTCTTAGGTATAAGAAAAGTCACACTACCAAAAGAAAAGTATAATTAGTATTAGTACTTTGAAAGTCAATCCAAAATTCCTTTTTTTTTTGAGATGTGAATCTAATTTTCTGTTTTTAGGACATCTTAAAACGTGAAACATAGATTAAGTTTGAATAATTTTCTCTAGTGTAGGATCAGAAGAGTATAAGAACTTAACACTAATCACTGTGGAAATGAACTAGAGTTTAATATTTTGTCTAAAATAATCTTACTTTATATAAAGAGAAAAAATTATTGGATTTTTAAAAATATTTAGCTACTTATATTTAGCCTATTGGAAGAAATGGAGATATAGGTAAGTCACACTCTAATCCTGCACTAGTTAGAATTTAGGCAAGTAATTGCCTTTTTAAAGGCAAAATGAGTGAATAGATTTGGGCGTTGAATAAAAACTCAGTGGAGATATAAAAATTAGGATCCCTGTGTCTTGCTGCCTATTTTCTGGGTTGAAAAATTAAGTCAAAAGGATAAACATGCAATCTCTTTTGCTCTCTTGGGAATGTAGCATGAAAATTTAAAGTATTTTTTCCAAGTTCTCTGTTTAATTTGCAGATGTCAGAAACCATTTTGAAATTTAGGTCTCATTTTCTGAAGATGTATAAGCAGGCCCATTTCTGAAGATACATAAGCTAATACGGTACATTTCTGTAAAATATAAAAATATTTCTGGGTTGAAGAGCCAATTGCAGGTTGGAGTTCAACCCCTGCTGCTGCTGCTGCTGCTGCTGCTGCTAAGTCGCTTCAGTCGTGTCCGACTCTGTGCGACCCCATAGACGGCAGCCCATGAGGCTCCCCCATCTCTGGGATTCTCCAGGCAAGAAACACTAGAGTGGGTTGCCATTTCCTTCTCCCTGCAGACACTCAGTGTGGGGCTAATTTCCTTAATGCAGTCAGATTCTTAATGGCCAGGCTAATACTCAGGTTCCTCTACTCCCGCGTAAAAATCTATCAGTTAAAACAGTTAGATATGGAGAGAAAAACTTCTTCTAAAATAACATTGACCAATGATAAGAAAATATAATCATATTTGAAAATATTAAAATCTAGGATGAGATAGAGCTCATACTCTCCCAACTATTGTATTAATCTATGACTGAATTAAAAAGTATCTTGGAAGTTATATTAATAGAGGGATTTTTCAATGGGGATTACTAACTAATTTCAAAATAATATTATATCCCAAACCATATGGCATAATGGCTTAATTTTAAAAGATGGTCAAAGCAAAACAAAGCAATAGTATGAAGTATAGCAGAAAGTAATTAAGCAATCACATTATGGGACATATATTTATCATTCTCTGTCCACACCACTATCTCTTAAGTGGAATTTATCATTAAGGCAAAAGTAGACATTTGTTGTATGTTAACTAAAAGCTAAAATTTAACTAGACTGCTAGTCTTTTTAAAATTTAAAAGAAAGTCTTCTCTGCCATTAACAAATACATTCTTCACAAGGCCAAATGAAAAATTGCCAGAAAAGGCATGAGATGAAAGTCCTCATATGTGGATACGGGAAATTAAAGTCTTGTTAGGAGGTTTATGTGTAGCGATCTGGATGGGAGCTAGAATACTAAATGAACAGTGATTGGAATTGATGAAATCCAGCAAAGATATTATTTAACGCACTGAAAGAATGAGGATGAGCTAATGAGAAACTAAGAAAAGAAAGAAGTAAGACAATGTGCTACTAGACATGGTCCCACATTTTAACTATCAAATCATTTTTTATTCCCGCTCCAATGTATACAGAGAAAAAACAGTCCCTATAGAAAGAAGACAAGAAGAGCCATGAAGCGTCTCCTATCACTACTTGCATGAAAAAATTCTATATTCTCACAATTCCTAAATTTTACTCAGCACTCCAATGGCTGCCTACCTAGGTTGACAACTATTTTACAGTTCTTCCTTAGCCTACTTTGGTTTTTCTCACTAATCTCATCATAAGTGAGCAAATTGTTTTAGCAGAAATCAAGAGAAGTGAGATTTGATCATTGCCACGTTCATTAGTTTACCTTTAAGGTAGGTGCAGATAGATGCTAATTATTTTTTAATTAGTAAATGTTGGATATGGCAGGGTACTGTGGTAGGTATCACCACTGGGTTCTCATATTAGTTCTGCTAATAACTAGCAGTTGTTTAATCTCTGATCTTTGTTTTCTTCATCTACAAAATACGGGAATTGAATTATAAAATCTCTTATATCCTTTGCAATTCCCAAATACTGGGTTTCAATTTTGTCTGATACCTCTAAAATAATTTAGACCACCAAGGGATTCTCCCTTCATTAGAAGGCTAAATAGTAGCATGATTAAGTTACATAGTAACTAGTCTTCTCTTTTAATTAGAGAGTAAAAATAATTTGGGGAGACAGTGAGGGAGAATATTTTAAAAGGAGGTGAAAAATAATGAAATATAAAAGAAAAGCTAGAGGGAGAAAAAAAGTCAAATAACTAAAATTCTGCATTAAAACACTTTGAAAATTTTCTATACTACATAAATTCTATTTAACATTGCAATGAAATTTTTGTATTCCAAATGAAATTCTTTTCTGTCTAGAAGAAACTCTCAGGAACAAAGGGATTACTGTCTTTACTAAATAACACATCAAGTCCATGTGGTAGCTTGTGGAGGGAGTTAACACAAAATATTATCAAATATAGAAGTAGTAGGTTTCACAAAAGAAAAAATATTTATAAACTCTTTGAAAAACACAATGACATCATCTTAAGATACTAATTCTTATACATTTCCAAATAACTTAAAATGCTGTAGTTGTAAATTCATCTAAAAGAACAATTATTGAAAACATCAACTGACATTAACTTCACTCATTTGCTATTGTTACTTTCTTGATTTCCTTATGGGAAATAAAATATCCATACTTTAAATTTATTTAAATGAATTACATTTCCATATTTATTTTAAAATAACTAACCAGAAACTATTCCCTGCTAAGTATTTTTAAGTTGAACTTTGTATAATGGCAAACATGGGTTTCCTGCCTTCGGATGATTTGCTAGTAGTTTCCCTGGAGCTCTAGTGCCAGGCTAGTGTTAGTCGCTCGGTCATGTCCGACTCTGCGACCCCACGGACTGCAGCCTACCAGGCTCCTCTGTCCATGGGATCCTCCAGTACTTTTGCATAAATTCTAAGATAGCCCTGAGTTTTCTCTGCCCCAGTAAGTCAAATGGTGGCAAAATTCCAGGATAGTAGAAGTAGTTTTGTTTTGTTTTATTTAATAATTCTACTAAGGTAGAAGTATTACAAATAATAAATGTTTATGGAACATCTAACCTAGTGAATCTATTGTAGATTTTCATTTTAAAATAAAAGCTGATTTTGAAGTCTTCAGACACTAGAATCAGGTTACTATTTTCATATAATCATGGAAATTTAAAATGCAAAGTTAATTGAAAGTATAAAGATGAGAAGCAAGTGCTATACCTAAAATAGTGCACGACACAGTCATGTTTCACTTAACTTTCAAGTCAGAATATGAATTAAGAATTCTAGATGTGACATGCCAAATATTTTAGACAGAATAAAGCACACAACAGAATCTGTACCAATTACATCCTTAAATGCTTAGCTTATAAGGCAACAAGTTCATGCTGAAATATTGACAACAAATGATGTTTCCCTTAGTTTAAGGAAGTGATGCTGCATTTAAATTCCATCACTTTATACAGTACTGAAATTTCATAAATAGCATTTTCCCAAGCTTCACATTATACCCAAAGCCAAAATATTTGAAAGGAGAAAAGAACACTGACACTCTGAGTCTAAGAAGAATAATTTTTTGCTTACAACAAAATTCAAAAGAAATAAATATTACACAGTAAGACTCTATCAAAAAGAAACAATATAAAGTTTAACATCATAGGTTATATACAATAAATTTGTCTAATGCTCTAAGCTATATCCTATTTTGTAAGCATTTTCTATTTATAATCATTCTGAGAGTTAAGGTCCCTATCATTTTGTTAACCTACCCCTTTTCTTTAAAAATATATTTTGGAAATTGAAATATAAGACTATTCAGTTAGGAGGTACAGTTAACCAACACAAAAATGAGGAAAATATCTCAAAATGTACAGATTGCCCTAGAGTGAAAGTTGAATCAATAAAATTATGGAATTATGGACACTTTCAAATAGATTATAAAACATAATGTCAAATAAAATGGAGATTTAAATCATCTCTTAAAATTAAGTAAGTATATTCACCCAACATACATGAATAAAAGAGAAAATATTATTCTTGTTTGAAAGTCATACAATCATAGTACATAAATAATTTCATTCTCATATATGCAGAAACAATCTATGAGAAATTAAAGTAACAAGCACAAGCAAGATTACCCCTTCACATAAGCTTTTTTTAGAATCTCTTCCCATATGTACTTTAAAAAATTGATTACATAATTTAGATTGTCTGGAATAACTAAAGATACTTTCTAAATGCACTGCAAATTGGGATTTGTTTTTGAAAACCATCATCACACAGAATTTGAGACACCCTAATCTGTATCATATTTATTTGCCAATTTACTTCCCCCAAACACCCACACCCCTGTTCCTATTCCCAAATTAGACTTCAAAATCCCTGAGAACAGAACCTATCCATCTTTTAATTTCCTTATTGGACCCAAAGTTGTGGCAAGGAAGATATTCTTTAATGAATGGACAACTGCATGAATGAGAGTGAAAGAATATGCAAGCTAGAGCTGTCCGATTCTTGCCTTTGATAGCTCATCCTAGTCAAATGAAGATGGGTTCAGTAACATATTTTCATAGTGGAATGAAGTGTAATCACTAGATTGTGCTCTATATAGAGCACATCCTTTAGAACACTGTTACCCAAGCCATGCTTTGTAGAAACTAAAACTTAGGCTAATAAAAGGTTTCCCCTCTTTTTTATAAAAAGAGTCCCATTGGTCAAATAATTTGGGAAATCCAGTTTAAAGAAATTCAAGTAACAATTTTTACTGCTAGACTTCACAAAGCACATAATATGCTAATATGCAGTATCACTTTCTAAGATGTATCAAAGAATACTTTTGGTCTTTGATCATCTCAGAAGAGCATTCTAAGGAACAGAGTTTAGGAAACAACATTTTAGAAGAATAAAAACATTCTGAACAATGTTTTAGAAGATTTAACATTGCCAATGCAGAATTATAGATTTGAAAAAATATTTAATATCCCATGTATTATTCAGAATGTTTCACTTCTGTCTCTACAGGAAGTAGGAGCAAAATTATCATGAGCATTCTTCCACACTCATTGCTCATTTTGAAAGGACAAGAGAATATCCTTTACAGTTACTGATAATCCTTAGTTAGGTTTGGTTATTACACTTCATTTAAGAGTTTTCTTAATTTTTCCTCAAAATATCTCCTAGTAACCTCTTCCTTTCTTGTCCTCTTTCTAAATGTATATGTACAAAGGTAGTAGGGACCTCTGAAATGCCTTAAAAACATTAAAAAAATGCCTTAAAAAATCTCTGACAATGGATTTTTATGACGGATTAATCTCTGGAACTATTGAGAGAACATTAAAACTATTTAACAAATAGGTTGACTATGGAATTTCCATGAGGAAAACACCCAGGATATTGTCCTGGGAGTTCATCCAGGTCCATTAGGATTCTGCAAAATAATTTGCCTTCTGTTTGACTAAACCACAAATATCATCATGAAAGATGTTGTTTCTCCACAGGGAGAAGAAATACTATAGGAATTAAAGGGAAAGTAGGAAGCTAGCTAAACCTACCACGTGGATCATCACAAGATCTGGACCTAACACTGGCTTTGTCACTAGCTGTGTCACTTTGGGACATTTCTCAATGATTCAAAATGTCAGGTATCTCATGTGAAAATAAGAGAAAGTAACAATCTCAGTGACTTTCAAACTGTTTGTCTCAGGAGCTGCTGTGGTTGTGCATTACGAAGAGTAGGAGGACAGGGAAGGAGAAACCAAGTAAGTGATCTGATCTCACTTCCATCTTCCAATCAAGCAGGTCTACTTTTACGTATTTTGTATCCTAAACTTCAGAGCACTGTTTAATTTTTTAAAGGTCCTATTCATTTAAAAAAAAAATAGAAAAAACCATAGATTATATAATCTAAAGCTTTGTTTAGATATAATATGTTCCAGTTCACATTTTTAATGAAAAGTTTTCATCTCGGCAGAAAAAGTAAATGGACTTTTATATTTTTTTCTATTCATTCATGTGCTCCTGATTCAAGTAAAATAAAACCTTAATAACTTTTCTTACTTTATATAGCTTATTTTACACTTTTGTAATATGTTCCTTAAATAAAAAGATGAGCTGATGTGTTGCTTTTCAAAATAAAATTAAAGACAACATGGGGAGTAGATGACATCAACTCCAGCCCACACTTGACTTTAGTTATTTTTTCATGGTGCCTTTGGGCACTTAAATACTGCACTGCATTATCTTTGAGGTAGAACAAAAACAAGGACAAAACAAAGGCAAAAAATTCACATAAAAAGGGAAAATGAGAAAGAAAGCTGTGTGATTATTTCTTTTTAACATGATTTTCATCATCAGGCTTTGCAGTCTTCTTTGACACAAAGTTGAGATATAGTCTTCTTAATCCGAAGAGCAGTTAGTCGTGCTGCCCCATTGGCATACCAACACTCACGCATTATTCTCCCCATGACTCGGAGTGCCTTAAGAGAAAAAAATATCAAAATCTTTAGCACAAAACACAGTACAAGAGAAGAAAAATCACAAACGCAGGAATTGATGCTAAGCTCTGATATAGAAATAATAAATTTAAATCAATAGGAGAAGGAGATTAGGGTCAAATCACCTCAAAAATCCTGTCCAGGGCGTCTCCCCTCAGACAGACACGAGGGTGTCTCCCTTCAAACACAGACTGGGTCGTCTCCACTCAGACAGAGATTAGAGTCTCCTCTGAGACAAGGATCACGTGGTAACCAGAAGAGAGGACCAGTCTCCTCTCAAACAAGGGTCAAGGCACCTCTCCTTAGAAAAATACTGGAGCATTTCCTCTCAGACAGAAACCGGGGTGATTTCTTTCAGAAAAAAAGACCAGGGCAACTCCCTTCAGAAAGACATCAGAGTGTCTCCCCTCAGAAAAGAACCAGGGCTTCCCTGCTGGTCTAGGGGTTAAGAATCTGCCTGCTAATTCAGGGGACATGGGTTCAATCTCTGGTCCGGGAAGATCCCAGACGCTGGAGGAACTAAGCCTGTGTACCACAACTACTGAGCCTGCACTCTAGAGCCCTCAAGCTGCAACCACTGAAGCCTGTGCACCTAGAGCTGGTGCTCTGCAAAAGAGAAGACGTCTCCACAATGAGAAGCCCACGTACTGCAACAGAGTGGCCCCTGCTCATGGCAACCAGAGAAAGCCAAAGCACAGCAATGAAGACCCAGTGCTGAAAATGATAAATAAATAAATAAATCTGAAAAAAAAAAAGAAAAACAGAAACTAGAGCATTTCCCCAGAGACAGAGACCAGAGTCCTCCTCTCACAAAAAGATCAGAGTGTCTCCTCTTGACAGAGACCAGAGGGATTTCTCTTAGAAAAGGATCAGAGCTCTACCTTCAGACAGAGACCAAAGTATCTCCCCTCAGACAAGGACCATGGCTTCTCCTCTCAGGCCAAGACCAAGACAACTTTTCTCAGAAAAAGACCAGGGTGTCTCTCCTCAGAAAGGCACCAGAGCATTTTCCTATACAGACAGCAAGGTGTCCATTCTCAGGGATCAGGGAGTCTCCTCTCAGACAAGGACAAAGGCAGCTCTCCTCAGAGAGTAGGACATCCCCCCTCTGAAAGGAACCAGGGCGTCTGACCTTGAACAGATGGGCATCTCCTCTCAGAGGAACCAGAGCATCTCCTCACCAAAAGAGATCAAGGTAACTCACAAAAAGACTAGGGCATTTCCCCTCCAAGAAAAAGGTTTCTCCCTTCAGAGAGAGACCTGTGTGTCCCCTCTCAGAAAGGGACCAGAGTGTCTCCCCTCAGACAAGGACCAAGGCATCTCCCCTCAGAAAGGGGCCACAGCAACTTCTCTCACAGACTAGGGCTTTCCCTTCAGACAGAGACCAGAGCATCTCCTCCTAGGGGGACCATGGCATATCCAGACAGAGAATGACCAGGACAATTTCTTTCAGAAAAAGTTCAGGATGCTTCCCTTCAGCCAGAGACCTGAGTGTCCCCCTCAGCTAGTGTTCAGGGTGTCTCCCCTGTGACAGACATCAGGATGTCTCTTCTCAGAAAGGGACCAGGGTGTCTCCTCTCAGAAAGGGACTAGAGTGTCTCCCCTCAGACAGACACCAGGGAGACTTCTATCATATAAAGACTGGGGCTCTCCCCTAGACAGAAGGAGGGCCTCTTTTCAGAGACCTGGGGGTCTCCCCTATGACAGAGACCAAGTCATCTCCCCTCAGATAGAGACCTGTCATCTCCCCTCAGACAGCATCCATAGTGTCTCCCCTGTGACATGAACCGTGTGACTTCTCCCAGAAAAAGACCAGGGTATCTCCTCTCATAAAGGGGCCCGGAGGTCTGCTCTGCACTCAGGCAGAGTGCATGGCCCATTGCTTGCTAGATGGTTTGCAGCTATCATTTGTGGACCTTGGAGGCAGCTACAGGAGATGATAGGGAGCCTTTGCTCAATGGCATTTTGGTTTATGGAATTACACTATTATATTTAAGGGCATGTTTGATTAGCATAAGGTGAAATGAAGATCAGTTTCATTTATTTAATCTTTTCTGTAGAGATTAGTTACCAGGACTTCCCTGGTGGCTCAGACAGTAAAGCGCCTGTCTACAATGCAGGAGACCTGGGTTCCATCCCTGGGTCCGGAAGATCCTCTGGAGAAGGAAATGGCAATCCACTCCAGTATTATTGCCTGGAAAATCCCATGGACAGAGGAGCCTGGTAGGCTACAGTCCATGGGATCGCAAAGAGTCAGACACGGCTGAGCGACTTCACTTCACTTTCACTATTTATTTAGCTTCCACCTACTATGCTAAACATAATTTTAGGAAAGAGAATGTGGTCACGTTATACTATATCCTTTTAGAGTAAGTAAAATCAATTGAATAGCTTTATCTTCTTGAGAATATCAATAAGCATTGAAATGCAATTAGTTAATATTTTCATGCATTTTATGTATGCATTTTATGAAAATTTTTCTCTTCCATCAAAGCTGCATAAAAATAATATGCTTTCAATCAAGAAATTATATATGTTATATATAAAATAGCTAACAATTTCTACCCTTGGGCTTTCAGAGCATATAAGCTTTCTTTAAAACCTTTGTAGTGAAATTAACACCATGACCTGACAGCCGCATCAACAGAAAATTGGATTAAAGATTTACTAAGCATGGCCCCACCCATCAGAACAATACCCAGTTTCCCCCTCAGTCAGTCTCTCCCATCAGGAAGCTTCAATAAGCCTCTTATCCTTCTCTATCAGAGGCAGATAGACTGAAAACCACAGTTACAGAAAACTAAGAATCTGATCACATGGACCACAGCCTTGTCTAAATCAATGAAACTATGAGCCATGCCACGTAGGGCCACCCAAGACGGACGGGTCATGGTGGAGAGTTCTGACAAAACGTGGTCCACTGGAGAAGGGAATGGCAAACCACTTCAGTATTCTTGCTTTGAGAACCCCATGAACAGCATGAAAAGGCAAAAAGATAGGACACTGAAAGAGAAACTCCCCAGGTCAGTAGGTGCCCAAAATCTACTGGAAATCAGTGGAGAAAAAACTCCAGAAATAATGAACAGATGGAGGCAAAGCGAAAATAACACCCATTTGTGGATGTGACTGGTGATGGAAGTAAAGTCCAGTGCTGTAAAGAGCAATATTGCATAGGAACCTGGAATGTTAGGTCCATGAATCAAAGCAAATTAGAAGGGGTCAAGCAGGAGATGGCAAGAGTGAACACTGACATTCTAGGAATCAGTGAACTAAAATGGACTGGAGTGGGTGAATTTAACTCAGATGACCATTATATCTATTACTGTGGGCAGGAATCCCTTAGAAAAAATAGAGTAGCCATCATAGTCAACAAAAGAGTCCAAAAGGCAGTACCTGGGTGCAATCTCAAAAATGACAGAATGATTTCTGTTTGTTTCCAAGGTGAACCATTCAATATCACAGTAATCCAAGTCTATGCCCCTAGCAGTAACGCTGAAGAAGCTGAAGGTGAATGGTTCTATGAAGACCTACAAGACCTTCTAGAGCTAACACCCAAAAAGGATGTCCTTTTCATTATAGGGGACTGGAATGCAAAAGTAGGAAGTCAGGAGATAACTGGAGTAACAGTCAAATTTGGCTTTGTAGTACAGAATGAAGCAGGGCAAAGACTAACAGAGTTTTGCCAAGAGAACGCACTGGTCATAGCAAACACCCTCTTCCAGCAACACAAGAGAAGATTCTACACATGGACATCACCACATGGTTAATACCGAAATCAGATAGATTATATTCTTTGCAACCAAAGATGGAGATCTATACAGTCAGCAAAAACAAACCAGAAGCTGACTGTGGCTTAGATCATTAACCCCTTATTGCAAAATTCAGACTTAAATTGAAGAAAGTGGGAAAAACTACTAGAACATTCAGGTATGACCTAAATCTGCTGCTGCTGCTAAGTTGCTTCAGTCATGTCCAACTCTCTGAGACCCTATAGTCTGCAGCCCACCAGGCTCCCGTCCCTGGGATTCTTCAAGCAAGAATACTGGAGTGGGTTGCCATTTCCTTCTTCAGTGCATGAAAGTGAAAAGTGAAAGTGAAGTTGCTCAGTCGTGTCTGACTCTTCGTGACTCCATGGACTGTAGCCTACTAGGCTTCTCTGTCCATGGGATTTCCCTGGCAAGAGTACTGTAGTGGGTTGCCATTGCCTTCTCCATGACCTAAAGCTAATCCCTTATGATTATACAGTGGAAGTGACAAAGAGATTCAAGGGATTAGATATGATAGACAGAGTGCCTGAGGAACTATGGACAGAGGTTTGTGACACTGTACAGGAGGCAGGGATCAAGACCCCTCCCCAAGAAAAAGAAACGCAAAAAGGCAAAATGGTTGTCTGAGGAGGCCTTACAAATAGCTGTGAAAAGAAGAGAAGTAAAAGGCAAAGGATAAGAGGGAAGATATACCCATTTGAATGCAGAGTTCCAAAGAATAGCAAGGAGAGATAAGAAAGCCTTCCTCAGTGATCAGTGCAAAGAAATAGAGGAAAACTATAGAATGGGAAAGACTAGAGATCTCTTCAAGTAAATTAGAGATACCAAGGGAACATTTCATGCAAAGGTGGGTACAATAAAAGACAGAAATTGTATGGACCTAACAGAAGCAGAAGACATTAAGAAGTGGTGGCAAGAATACACAGAAGAACTATAAAAAAAAAGATCTTCACAACCCAGATAACAATGGTGAGATCACTCACCTAGAGCCAGACATCCTGGAATGCGAAGTCAAGTGGGCCTTAGGAAGCATCACTAGGAACAAAGCTAGTGGAGGTGATGGAATTCCAGTGGAGCTATTTCAAATCCTAAAAGATGACACTGTGAAAGTACTGCACAAAATATGCCAGCAAATTCGGAAAACTCAGCAGTGGCCACAGGACTGGAAATGGTCAGTTTTCATTCCAATCCCAAAGAAAGGCAATGCCAACGAATGCTCAAACAACTGCACAATTGCACTCATCTCACACGCTAGCAAAGTAATGCTCAAAATACTCCAAGCCAGGCTTCAACAGTATGTTAACCACGAACTTTCAGATGTTCAAGCTGGATTTAGAAAAGGCAGAGGAACCAGAGATCAAATTGCCAACATCTGGTGGATCATCGAAAAAGCAAGACAGTTGCAGAAAATCATCTACTTCTGCTTAATTGACTATGCTAAAGCCTTTGACTATGTGAATCACAACAAACTGTGGAAAATTCTTCAAGAGATGGGAATATAAACCACCTGACCTGCCTCCTGAGAAATCTGTATGCAGGTCAGGTGGTCTGGTATTCAGAATCTGTATACAGAAATCTGTATGCAACACTTAGAATGGGACATGGAACAACAGACTGGTTCCAATAGGAAAAGGAGTACGTCAAGGCTGTATATTATCACCCTGCTTATTTAACTTATATGCAGAGTACATCATGAGAAACTCTGGGCTAGATGAAGCACAAGCTGGAATCAAGACTGCCGGGAGAAATATCAATAACCTCAGATATGCAGATGACACCACCCTTATGGCAGAAAGTGAAGAGGAACTAAAAAGCCTGTTGATGAAAGTGAAAGAAGAGAGTGAAAAAGTTGGCTTAAAACTCAACATTCAGAAAACTATCATGGCATCCAGTCCCATCACTTCATGGCAAATAGATGGGGAAACAAAGGAAACAGTGACAGACTTTATTTTTCTGGGCTCCAAGGTCACTGCAGATGCTGACTGCAGCCATGAAATTAAAAGACAATTGCTCTTTGGAAGAAAAGTTATGACCAACCTAGACAGCATATTAAAAAGCAGAGACATTACTTCACCAACAAAGGTCCACCTAGTCAAAGCTATGGCTTTTCCAGTAGTCATGTATGGATGTGAGAGTTGTTCTATAAAGAAAGCTGAGTGTCAAAGAACTGATGCTTTTGAACTGTGGTGTTGGAGAAGACTTTTGAAAGTCCCTTGGACTGCAAGCAGATCAAACCAGTCCATCGTAAAGCAAATCAGTCCTGAATATTCATTGGAAGGACTGATGCTGAAGCTGAAACTCCACTACTTTGGCCACCTGATGTGAAGAACCGACTCATTGGAAAAGACCCTGGTGCTGGGAAAGATTGAAAGCAGGAGGAGAAGGGAACAACAGAGGATGAGATGGTTGGAAGGCATCACCGACTCAATGCACATGAGTTTGAGTAAACTCAGGGAGTTGGTGATGGACAGGGAGGCCTGACGTGCTGCAGTCCATGGGGTAGCCTAGAGTTGGACAGACTGAGCGACTGAACTGAACAGTGAAATTAAGATATTTTTTAAAATTCTGTAAAAACACAGATATTAACGCTATAGAGGATATACATTTTCCTTCAATTGAAAATTGAAAATTAATTAATTTAATTATGGGAATATGACAGAATGACTATTCTACAAAATATTCTAAGAAAGGACATTAAAGACAAAAATGGATATGGGATGGGCTGGAAATTCTCTGTGTTGATCTTGATGATAAGTATACACATATACTTTTTTTTTTTTTAAGTCATCAAGCTGGACACTAAAATTTATGCATTTTGTATATGTAAATTATAACACAATAAAATAATGATAAAAATCAGTATAAGTGAACTGGTAAATAAATAAGATAAATACTCAGAAGGGAAAACAATGAGAAGGCATGAATCCAGAGTGGTGAAAGAAATCACTGTAGCAAGGAGCTGCTCTGGGGGCATCTTTGGATCTTACAGTCTAGAATTTCAGAATTGACGGACTACATGTGAAAGACAGGAAACATAGTCCACAGCACACAAAAAATGTCAGATGAAAATGTTTACAAAGTCTAGACTGTAAGGATGAATTGGTCGTAGAAGGAACTTTGCAAAGAAACTTGTCTAAATCTTGACACTTGGTAAAGAAAAAAAATCAAAGCTTAGCCTTATGATGTTGCAGTAAACCTGAATTCATAATGAAAATTCACAAGCAGATGAGGAAACAAACCATCTTTAACAAGAGGCAGTTAAAACAAAAAACAGGAAAATCAAACCTATCAAAACACTAGATGTTAGAGTTAAATGATATGAAAAATAAAATAAGTAAAAGCAACGAGAAAAGTCCAAACATTAGTATAAAAAAGTGTATTTACAAAAGAAAAAGTACTTTTCATGTCAGTAAAATTTGACATGAAAAATATAACCATTATAATAAAAACCTAAATGGATGAGTTAAAGGACAGATTGTGCTGTGCTGTGCTAAGTCGCTTCATTTGTATCTGACTCTTCGTGACTGTATGGACTATAGCCCACCAGGCTCCTCTATCCATGGGATTCTCCAGGTAAGAATATTGGAGTGGGTTGCCATGCCTTCCTCCAGGGGATCTTCCCAACCCAGGGATGGTAGAATTCACGTCTCTTGCAGCTCCCTCTTTGGCAGATGGGTTCTTTACTACTAGTGCCACCTGGGTAGCCCAAATGGCAGATTAGACACACGTAAATATAGAATTGGTGAACTGTAAGATGAATATGAGAGATTATTCATAAATGCAGTAATATGAATAATAGGAAAGAATAAGAGACAAGCAAAGTAAAATGAAAGGTCTAACATGCATACAGTGAGTTCTCTAAAAATGGGCAATTAAAAAAATGAAAAGATGAACTATTTGAAGAGATAATGGCTCAGAATTTTCCACAACTGAAGACAGTCACAAATCTTAAGAATCAGAAAGTCCAAAACGTCCAGGCAAAATTAATCAAGAGATATCCAAACCAAATACATCATAGAGAAACTCAGAATGCAAAAGACATAAAGAAGTTCTTAAAGAGGTCTGGAAGAAAAGATAAATTAACTAAAAATAAAATTAGCTGACTTCTCAACAACAATAATGGAAGTTAGAAGCCAGTGGAATAACATCTTTAAAGTACTTAGAGAAAATAACTGCAAACCTAAATTCTAATGCCCAGATAAACTATTTGTTCAGAACTGAGGACAAAATAAAGATATTTTCAGACACCCAAACACTGAAAGAACTTACAACTTTTAGATCCTCACTAAAAAGCAATTAAAATAAAATACATTTAGAAGATGCACATGAAAAAATCAGAAAATTACCTTAAAATGAAGCTCTGAGACCCAAGAAGGAATGTTGAACAAAGAAAATGATAAACATGTTCACAATTCCAGAAAAAAAACGATGATGGTATAAATATCTCATAAATATCTAATATGTGGGATTAATACAAAACAAAAGAGAACTAAAATATTGGGCAAAAATGAACAAATTCATTACATAAAATGTAGAAAATTCATTGTATAAAAATGACATTGTTAGGCCTATTCTAGGAATGCATGATTGGTTTAACAGTGGAAAATCCATAAATGCAATCTATCATAATAAGACACTAAAGCAGAAATGACATATCACCTCAGAGATAGGAAGAAAGCTTTTATCAAACAAAAGTCAGTTTTTATGAGCAAAACCCACAGCAAATATGACATTCAAAGGTGAGACATGTAGGAGCAAACCTATCATCCTTACCAGGCAACATTATACTGGAAGTCCTAGAAATTGCAATAACAAAGCTATGAGGATTGTTTCTAGAACTCTCATTATTTGAGAGTCCCTTGGACTGCAAGGAGATCCAACCAGTCCATTCTAAAGGAGATCAGTCCTGGGTGTTCTTTGGAAGGAGTGATGCTAAAGCTGAAACTCCAATACTTTGGCCACCTCACACGAAGAGTTGACTCATTGGATAAGACTCTGATGCTGGGAGGGATTGGGGGCAGGAGGAGAAGGGGACGACAGAGGGTGAGATGGCTGGATGGCATCACTGACTCGGTGGACATGAGTCTGAGTGAACTCTGGGAGTTGGTGATGGATAGGGAGGCCTGGCGTGCTGCAATTCATGGGGTCGCAAAGAGTCGGACACGACTGAGCGACTGAACTGATCTGAACTGAATGATCATCTATGTGGACACTCCAAAAGAATCTACAGTTTTATACCCAATTTCTACAGACATATACACACAGAGCAGTGTTGTTCTAAAAGAAGCTAAAAATCACACATATGGCAATCAACAGCAGAATGAAAAAAAGAAATTGTGCTATATCCATACAATAGAGTACTATACAGATATGAAAATAAACCAATAATAGCTGTACTATATAAGGTAAAGTTAAAAAAAAAAACTAAGAAGAATACCCATAGTATCAATAATATATTTCACAAATAAACAAAAGTTAGCCATAAATATATAGGTAAATTCTAAAGAAAAGAAAAGTAATAATAAAATTATTAGTTACAATAGCAGCCTCTCAGAAGGGTGAAGAATGTTCAAAGGTATTAGAAGTGTTCTATTTTTCAAATGTGGAATTCTAATATTATCCTTTAAATTTATATATATGTTAATATTCTTTCATTCATGCATGAAATGGTTAATGTTAGAAACAATTTTAATTTAATTTCAATTTTTTTATAAATGCCTCAAATTCTGCTTCTAAAATAAGTATATTTTACCTATATAGAATACTTTACCTGTATTCTAAACAAAATTGAAATATCAGGACATAAATCTTGCCTTAAATAGAAAATAAGTTGAGTGAAACATGAAGGAGAGGAAAAATGAGGGGAAAAATAACTATTTAAGACATGACATATGACAAAGCCAAAACTAAAATATGTCACCTAAAAAAAGACCTCAAGCATTACACTTAAACATGACAGAAGATAAACAGTTGTAATTGGGATGGGGAGATTAAAGCATTAAAATAGTTTTGGAATTTGTTAGATGATTTATAGTTTTTCCCCTACCTTCCCTTCTACTTCCTGTGGGAGTTAGAAAAGTCTTTCTCTTCACATAGGCAAAACAAGCATTACAATATATCTGCTCTATGATGGTTACTACATGTGTGGTTCAGGATAAGGAGATAAACAACAATGATCCCTGCTATGGGGAAGTTTTCTGATGAAAGAAAACCATAAGTTAGGGATTAAGAATAATTTGTTGAATATAAGGATGACTAAAATTGTAATAATTGTGTAGCACAAACATTGACTACCCTCTGAATATGCCTGTGTTTCTGACATCCCCAGCCCCCTTCAATTAGATGGGACTGTGTATCTGGTTCTGGTCTATGAACCATGAGTGGAAGTGCTGTGTGTCACTTGAGGCAAAGCACTAGAGAGCTGGTGTCTGACCCTCTAGCTTCTCCCTTCCCCTGACCTATATCTCTGGAACTGTGTGTTGAAATAGCAGCACCCCAAGTCAAAGTCACCTGGATTACCGAGTCACCAAATATAGCACAGAAGCTGATGAAAGTTGCCTAACCTGTAAGGGACTTGGCATAGCAAGAAATAAAGTCTTATGTAAAGTCACTGGGATGGCAAGGTAGTTCCTGTCACATAATTTAGCATTATGACACCAGCAGCTATAGGGAATAAAATCTTTCCGAAGCCTATACAAAGACATATACCCACATACGTGAAATGAATTGGAGGCCTAGATTAAGAGAAAGGAACTACATGGTGTTTGAAAATCCTCTCTGATACTTGCCTCAAAATTATAATGGGAAAAAATATATATAAGAACATAGCCTTACTTCACAGCTTTGCCACTGGTTTGGAATACTTGGTCGGAACTTCTGGTCACAAACAACCTTCCTCATTTCTTCTACCGAGGGATCTGAAGGCACCATGTCATAATAAGGCAACTGGTACTCCTCAACAATTCCTATAAAAAATTTACATAATAAATTTCCTGGTGTGACTAATAAACAAAGATGTTTATTTGAAAATAATACCAATTAAGTTTTCTAGGAACAAGTGGCATGCTGGAAAACTGGAAAATCAAGCTTATTCAAATTATATATCACTGTAATAACCAAACCTACAAGATGAAAGCTCTCAGTTGAGTAGTTATATGTTTATAAAATTTTTATTATAAAAATATATATAATTTTGATAATTATTTATATGATATAAAACAAAATAGGATGGTATAGGGAGGGAGGTGGGAGGGGAGTCAGGATGGGGAACACGTGTATACCCGTAGCGGATGCATGTTGATGTATGGCAAAACCAATACAATATTGTAAAGTAAAAATAAATAAATTAAAAAAAAAAGAAATATTATTCTAGAAAAAAAACTGGATAAAATATACTGTTTTACATTATATATTACACTTAATTTTATATTAAAACATTCTATTTCTAGAACATTTAATAACTATAAAATTACATAAATTTGGATTTCCATAAAATACCATCGTGCAATTCAAAAGTAATACCTAATTGCAAAATTTACAGCAGATCCTCATTGATCTGTGAATGATGTATATTTCTCCATGAATAAAGTATGTTTATCCTTTTCAAAACAAAATGGCTTTCTTCTTTTTGAAAATTGTTAGGTAACCTTTCAAAAGCTGAGTTTTTTAACATTTGGATTTTAGAAGTACTACATCTGAGAAGGTTCCAGAGAAATAGCCAAAAGTATTTGAAGATGATCTTAATTATCAAAATGATACTTGAATTTAAGAATTTTCTTACAAAATCAGTCTAATTAACTATGTTTTTTTTTTAATTTAAGTATAT
>NW_011494711.1:12283742-12284719 GCF_000754665.1 Bison bison bison
TCAAATCATGTTACTAAATTAGTATTTCAACTATGGAAGAAAATTTAAAGATAAAAATCTAAAAGCAAATCTAGGCAAACATCAGTATGAAATTTGAAAAAATAATAACAAATGTGTTTTGAATCTTGCTATTTACTGAGTATCTATTTAAGTCCTTTACATGTTTTAACTAATTATTCCTCAAAACCAGTGACTAAAGAAAATATCAGATTATCCCATGTTTACTGAATCCGGAAACTGAGGCACAAAGTGTGGTGAATTTGCTCGAGGTCACGTCACTACTGAGTGGCAGGTCTGGAACTCAGTCCCGGGTTTGGGGATTCCAGTGTCCATGTTTTGCTTCTGCACCACCCTATTGTTTCTATAAATAGTCTCATCTTCCTGAATATTTTACTATCTAACCTAGGAATAAAAGGGGAAAAGCATGTTTCCTCATTCAAATATAATTTTAACCTTGTAAGGTTTTCACTTTTTAAAAAAATAAGATTGATGTAAGGCAAAACGACATCAAAACAAAATGCAATAACTGACAGTGGTTTCATCTTGACAGTTCCTGTTTACGGAGTAGGCTCTGTACTAAAAGCTTTACATGAGTTAACTGAATTAGTCCATTGAATCCTTAAAACCCAAGAGGTCAGTTTTAGTAATCTTCATTCTACAGACGAGGAAAGTGAGCCCACATACCTCACCTATAGTCAGATATTCAGGAAGTTGCTAAACCAAAGCTTAGGCCTAACTCTGTCTCACTTGAAATTGAAAACTCTAAATCATTTTCTACCAGGATTTAACTTTTCTCCACTGATGCAACAATTTCATCAGCCTGTGTTTACAGGGTTTCATCCTCCCAAATTCTTCCTCTCATTAATCTCTAAACTGCTGGGAGCAAAATCAGGAAGTTAGTCTTTGCTCACCTCTGCCCTCCACTTTGGTGCTGCTGCTGCTAAGTCACTTCAGTGGTGTCCGACTCTGTGCGACCC
>NW_011494711.1:12284845-12295874 GCF_000754665.1 Bison bison bison
CCAGGCTCCTCCATCCACGGGATTTTCCAGGCAACAGTACTGGAGTGGGGCGCCATTGCCTTCTCCGGCCCTCCACTTTAATTCTCACATATTCATCATCACCAGAAAGAAAAGAACAAGAAAAGCCTGGGAACCAAAACACTTTAATTTAAATCCTGTAGCCTTGGCAAGCCATTTAGCTTCTTTGGGTTTCATTTCTGATATAAAATAGGAAAACAGCTTAAACAGAAAAAATTTCAAGGGCTTTGCAAAATATTATTATGGAAACCAGAATTATCAGGAGAACTAAGCAGTAATTACAACTTAAAACCTCCATTCTGTTCAAGATGCTCCATTTTTACCACTGGAAAGATATCACAAAAGATAACCTTTTAAATGTTTAGAAATAATTTGATACAGTGCATTGAATTCAAGCACCAAGGAAAGGCAAACACAAAGAGTATTTCCAAAATCTTACCTCCAACTGAACACCTCCGGGCTATTTCCCAGTAAACCAGACCAACAGAATAGATGTCAGCTCGTTTGAAGGACTCGAAGATATTCACATTTATTGTATCATCAAGCATTTCAGGGGCCATATACCTTCAAAAACATGCATATTTCAGATTCCGTCTATGATTTTATAGCAGTCTGGTAAAACACAATCTTAATTAATCCTGATATATAAGTTAAGGCAGTTTACATCAAATTTACAGGTTGTCCTGAGCCACTATAATAGAATAAAATTAAATAATACAGTTATCAAAAGATAATTTTAAAAACTTTAAAAATAGAACTAGAGGTCATCCTAGTGTTAAAACATGTGGGTCAGGAGCCAAATACTTGGAAAGCACTCAACAGAAAAGATGGAATTCAAGTTCCACCAGCAGTTTGTAGCCCAGAAAGCTCTTTGAGGTCAAGGAGTATATTTTATTCATCATGGTGGGCCTGGTACACAGTGCTCAGAATTATTCCACAAATACCTACTCTGAATAAACAATTTTATTATATTGGCTTGGCCGATGAACTTTTTGGCCAACTGAATACACTGGCTTTGAAACATATATTCATATTACATATTGGCACCAAGATAATTTAGGCTGTTTGAGTAGAATTAAATCGAATTCCACAATCCATGGGACCTGCCTGAGCCAAGCTGTCCTAGGGAGATTTCAAGGATTTCTCAGAATAGTGACGTGAGGATGCAACACTCTTCCCAATCTTTTTTTTTTTAACTTTCCGGGCCGGCCCGACAGACCAGCTGGGGCCGGGAACCGGGACAACGAACCCGGAACCGAGACCCCATGGGGCCGGAACCGGGGTGCAGGACCGAATGACTCCCAATCTTTTAAGTTTTAGACTCTCTGAAGGAATCCAGTATCCAAGGGCTTCCCTGAAGTACAGGTTGAAGCTTGCTTTTTAAGGGGAAAAGAGAAGAGATCCCTTAGGGCTTGCCCAGTCTGAATAAACCATCCTGAAGTGTTTCTGGGACCATTAAAGTCTCCCAGGAAACCAAGTGAAGGACTCAGCCTGGAATCTCAAATATGGCTTAGACACTAACTATACCAGCTTAGAAATCCTCTACTATCAAGGGCCTTTAACAACTCCAGGAAAGTGTTTTGGTTGTTTCTGATTTCAAGGTCAATAAACCTGGAATTATGCCAAATAGCACAGATCCTGAAATTCAAGTGAAAGGAAATGGAAGTATGCTGGCCATATGGCTACAGTCTGGCTATAATAGGAAAACACCAGAAATCCCATTACTAATGGGCCTGTCTTGACATATGTGTGGTATGCTCTATTTGTATCATGTTTGTTCTTAACTTTCAGAGATTCTGTTCCTTGGAAGTGGGAACTGTGTCCAAACTCATAGTATCTTAATACACATCAACTTGGGAGACTTCGGGATAAGTACAACCATAGCATAAGTATAACCATATATAATATTTTTAAGTATTGAGAGGATATAATAGCACATATATGTATTCATTGTAAGAGTCCCTTACTTGTCTGTATATTGATTCTATATCTATTGTTTAGAGTCTGAATATACACAAATAGCCTTGAATTTCAGATCATTTATGAAATATAGAGGCTTTGGAGGAGCTACACATTGTTGATGTGGTTGTTTTTTTTCCTCCTCTCTGTAAGAAAATGTATTCTCAGATGTGGCACATTAAAAGTAATATATCACCATCAATTCCATCATCCTTCTATACTGATTCCCCACCCAAATAGCTACTTTCTGTATGATTAAATGCCAACTCTCCTTGCTTTATAGCCATTGTGCCACTGATTTCTCAGTGAACCAGAGAAGAATTCTTGCTTTCTTAGGCCTAATGATGTTGCATATGCTGCCCTCCTCTCTAAACACATATCCCAGGCATTCATGTTTATGGGGCAGTCATAAGTCTTTGGAGTAGGAAATGGCAACCTATTCCAGTATTCTTACCTGGGAAATGCCGTGGACAAAGGAGCCTGGTGGGCTACAGTGCATGAGGTAGCAAAGAATCGAACACGACTTAGCAACTAAACAACAACATACTACCAAAGTATGTTATCTTACCTTTTGGTTCCTACTTTAGGGTTCTGAGGTATGTCAATAGTGTTCAGTATTGAATCATGCTTCACAGCCAACCCTAAGTCTGCTATGGCACAAGTTTCACATTTTTTCACTAAGATATTCTTTGATTTTATATCTCGATGAGCAATAGCAGGTTTACCTATGAAGCATAAGATAAATATATTCACTTTTTCCATTACCGAAGACTGAATCTGTCCAAAAGGATTCATTTTGAAAGACTTGGCTCAGATGTTACCTTCTAAGAACAGTGTTCCCTGACCCCTAATCAACATCCCAACTCACCCTCAGCAGACTACCCCCATTTTGCCTTCTTCACAGCTTTTATCGCTGAGTTATCTTATTTATTTGTAGGCATTATTTGTCATTCCCAAGTAGACAGTAGGCTACATAAGACAGTGGTTATGTCTTACTCATTACCATCCCTCCTTGCTTAGAATACTAGGTGACATTTAGTAACCACTAATAAATATTTGTTGAATAAGTAGGGAAAGTATTAACATTATTACATCCACATAAGAACATAGCAAAAATTCTCCTAAAAAACAAGTTTCAAACTTTTATTATCCTAGAACAGAAGTCCTCAAATTTGGCCCAAAGATCCCTGGCGGTCCTTGAAGCTCTTTTTCAATGACATATCTGTGTGATGTCACCTTTTCTTTACACACTTTAACCAATAACAACATACTGGGGCAGACTAAATGAAGAACAGGTATGAAAATCCAGACATTAAGGAGATTTGCAAATGTGTAAAACAAAACCATTATTTTAGCTATATTGGGTTTTATATTATAAAAATTATGTTTTAAAACTGTTATTTTAATATTTAATTATTAATTATTGTACTTTAAGTAAATTAATAAATATTTTTAAATCTCTCAATTTTAGTTTCTAATATAGTAAATATTAACAGAGATAACCCACATCCACAAACTTTTGCATCCTCAATAATTTTTAAGCATTTAAAGGGATCAAGAATCCAAATCTGAGAAGCACTACAGTGACAAGAACAACTTTCTAGAGCCAATTCTCTATTAACTCAATAAATAGACGAGACAGTGTGTATTATTTGGCTTTCAAGTACATGGTATAGGAGTATGTTTAAGATCACCTTACCCTTTCCAATTTTTTAAAAACAGTTCAATTATTTGTAACCTCTGAGAATGGAGCATTTGCTACCAAAGCAAGATCTCTCAGATACATATGCTAAATGGTGACAATAGAGACGCTTGGAATAAAAATATTATTATGGCTAGTATACAAAATGATGAGTATGTAGGTAAGAATTGGCTATATCATGCCAAAATCTTCAGCTTTATAAAGTACTTTTAGTGTTTCTTTACATTTGATAACTTTTTGTAATAAACTAAAACCTAACTGAACACTAAAATACAACTTAGTGCTTCTAACTTCATATTCAAGGAGAAAAAACAATTAGAAAATACGTACCTTGTGTACCAACAATCTCCATATGAAGGTGGGCCAGACCGCTAGCTATTGATAGCGCCAGCTTGATCATTCCAGCCACGGTCACTATGTTTCTATTCAAATAGTCATATAAGGAGCCCTGTTCATGATATTCAGAGACAAGCCAAAGCTGAGTCCAGGTTCCATTGTCTAACAGAAAAATTATTTTGTTGCTGTAAGTTTATGTTAAGAAAGAAGCCAAAAGCTTTTAACCAATGTCAGCATTTAAAGTACATTTGTATTGTTAACAAAGCAAAGTTAATTCCTTCAGTGATAATACAGTCCGAGTCAGTAGAATGACAATTTTCGATGAATCCCTATTGATAGAGTAGAACCTATTACATGTACCCACCATCACCATAGGAGGGTGAGGCAGTGATTCGCACAACTGAACAATCCTTTCTTATTCCCTCTATATCAATACCTGCTGGTAATAGCAACCACATTATAGGAGAAACTACTGAGAGATGCACTTAGGCTCAGCATTGTGTTATAAATTATTCTTGAGCTTTTAAGAAAGATTGTACCAATAGGAAACAGAAATACAGCAAATTTACACAAAGTATTATTACTATCATAAAAGCTCTACTATTCCAAGCATGTTCATCTTATTCACCTTTCAAAATACGAAGTTTACAATTTCCTTCAAAGCTTATATTAAGTACCAATCACAATTACTAGACCTTTTCAAATAATTTACCTTATTTAACCAAAAGCTAATCCAGTTTATAAAAGCTTTTTAGCAGAACACAAATTAGCCTAAAAAATTATGTAGGTGTTCAGAGTCCCTAGACTTCACTTTAGCTTTCAGAATAAAATGCCTGCAATAGCCCTGGGAAGTCCTGATCAGTTTTTATCCTCAGTGAAAAGAAACTATAATTAATGAACATTTGGTAAGGAATTTTTCCACCTAGTGCTTTACATACAAGAGCTCCTGGTTATCCAAATATTTAATTTCCAAATCCAGGTAGTGATAAAATTTCTGAGGAATTCAAAGATCAATATAACATGATAAACTTTACTAATAAAAAAACAGACTACATATATTAATAAAACTAATCCTTACTCACACCTCTCTCCCTGCTTAACACCAGTGGTTATCTTTGCCCTCTCCTATCAATGTCTTTGTCAGACAGTTGACTAAAAAGTGAAACTGTAAATGTTGCAAAAGACATAGAAATGCATGAAGATGAAAGTGATGTTAGAGACCATTTGGAATCAAAGCCACAGACAAGGAGGCCATCAACAAAGGTAAACCAGTTAAACTGAATAAAAAACAATCAGGGGTTATCTTTCTTGTGCACATTATTTTATAATCCAATAAATGTAATGATTAAATTAGGTTCATCAGGATAGACCAAATAACTACAGTCACTTTCATAACATTGCAAATTAAGCTAATTAGATAGTTTAGCTCAGTGTTACACAGAAAAAGTATAAATTCTTAACAACTTAATCAGAAATGTTTCATTTTCAATAGTATAGTTAAGAATTTGGAAAGACTCTTTTTTTTTAAGATTCTCCCTGGCTTTTCTTGGTTTTACTCACCTTCTCCCTGGCAAATCAGAAAAGACAAGGCATCAGCAAATGTAACTATGGGCAAATCGTATAACAACAATAAGCTTCTCTTTGACTATCTAATTAATCATAAATACTTTCATGATCAAGCTTATATTAAATAGAAGTAACCATAGACTTTAAATTTCATAGGTAATGGTAGGCTTCTAATAGCCACAGATAATTTGGTTTTTTAGACAGAGGTTACAATCAATACCTTTCCAAGGTTCTTAATGAGTATTACTGATTCAAATAATAAAATAATTGACTGGATTAAGTTTTGCTCACTTTTGTTCTCTGTTTGTCTTTAAGGAAACTATTTCACAGCCGAATGAATAAAAGCTATGCAAAAAGAAGAAAGCCAGCATAGGTAATACACAGGCTTTATATTCAGTCCCTAATTACTGGGCATGTGACTACTGAATTCTATACCAAAAAGGTGATGATCTGTCTTGTTCCACAAATCTCAGAAAGTTGTATTATTTGGGGTTGTTAATGTTAAACCTCAAGATATAAACCATACCTAAAGTACATTAATTTCACTAAAATTACCTTGCTTGCTACCATTCTAATAAAGTTCATAGTAAACCTGAGTCCTGGAGTTGAATTGTGATGTACAGAGGAAAGTATAGTCCTAACAAAGATGAATATTCAGCCATCGTTCATTGGTATTTTTGTATCAATTATCAAAATATTGAAATATTTCTGTCCTGTTTAATTAACAGCTGCTATTCAAAACCTCCAATGGTATTCCTTTGCCCTAGACACCCAAAGCAACTCTGGAACCCTCCAGATGCCTCCAGATCTTTTTATGACTCAGCAACTAAAGGGATAAAACCTAGCATGGCAGGGTTCTCCCAGAACTCTGTAACAGTTGAATTTTCTGTTCTGATTGGTTAGTTCCTGCGCCATACCAGTCATCAGATACTTTAAATATCAAACTGGCTATCGTGTCGTCATGGCTATATATCACTCATCTGCCCTCCTTTCTTGTACATTTATTGCACGTTTACCTGTGGAGAAGAGGAAAGCATCTTCTTTTCTCAAAAATGAAATCAGACTTTCATGGAGATTTTATTAAAACAAAGAGATTATTTATTCTCCTCTGATAATAAACAAAACATTTTATTTGCTGAACTCAATTAGGTTGAAAATACCTTTGTTATCAGCAGCAATGAAACCAAGGATGTTTTCATGTCTCAGCATAACCGTCTGATAAATTTCTGCCTCTCGAAACCACGATCTTTCATCTCTGGAGGAGAATATTTTCACAGCCACATCTTCCCCACACCATCTTCCATGCCAGACCTCACCAAATCTACCTTTTCCTACTATTTCCTGAAGTACAATCGTCCTTGCAATTGTTCTTTGAACCAACAGAGGCAGACCTAACCAAAGAAAACATGAAATTGATTATTAAAAACAAGTAACTGCCAGAAAATAATTGTCATGATGATCATTATTTTCACATAAAAGGCAAACATTTAAGCGCTTTAATAATTTTACTGATTTTGAAGAAATAAGCACCATTATACCAAACTTAAATGTCAAAGTGTGCTCAAAAAATACTATAGGTTCTTGCTATGAATTTCTCTATTCATATTCACAAACAAAAATTTCCTGAACATAGCTTGCCATGGCAGATATCTAACTTTCCAAAATTGTTGGAAATTCCTTTGATTTGCACATTAAAATCAGTCAGTTTACTAAATATATAAAGGTTAAGAACTATATGCTGTTATCCTCTTAAATAAAATACATGGTTCCTAGTACAACTGAGAGTGCAGAAGAATTCTTTATAAATTATTAAAAAAAAAAACAAATTAAAATTTGAAAATGAAGAATCAGATTCAATAATGAAGTGAAGCAATCATGTTACATTGAAAGCAAGGTACAGTCACAGAAAATATCAAATGGATATTTTCTGTGGAATAAAAGAAAGTCAAAGAAAATATATTCTAAGTGTATTAAAATGTTTAGATTCTTTTGAACCAATAGCTTTATACCTCTAGAATTCTAAAGATGGAACATAAAATACAGAAGAATTTGTCAAAATATTTAATATATTATTACTTAGAGCAAAATAAGAGAAAATGTCTGATAATAGAAAAAGTTTTAAATACGGTGCAGAGATTAAGACCACAGATAAGAAAGATGGATTCCAATTTTAGCTGAACCAATAGTTATCATGAACAAGTTATTGAACTTCTCTAAGCTTTGAACTGTGGTGTTGGAGAAGACTCTTGAGAGTCCCTTGGACTGCAAGGAGATCCAACCAGTCCATTCTAAAGGAGATCAGTCCTGGGTATTCATTGGAAGGATTGATGCTGAAGCTCAAACTCCAATACTTTGGCCACCTCATGTGAAGAGTTGACTCATTGGAAAAGACTCTGATGCTGGGAGGGATTGGGGGCAGGAGGAGAAGGAGACGACAGAGGATGAGATGGCTGGATGGCATCACCAACTCGATGGACATGAGTCTGAGTGAACTCCAGGAGTTGGTGATGGACAGGGAGGCCTGAAGTGCTGTGATTCATGGGGTCGCAAAGATTCGGACACAACTGAGCGACTGAACTGAACTGAAGCTTCAGCTTCCTTGCCTGCAAAACTGCAATAATATTACCTCTCTCAAAGGAACACTGTGAGAATTCATCAGCACGTTAAGCACCCAGCATGGTACCTGGCATATTACATGCTCCATAATGGTTTGCCCTTAACATTAAGTCTAAGGAGGGGTTGTTGTTGTTTAGTCACTAAATCACACTCAACTCTTTTGTGACCCCATAGACTATAGCTCACCAGGCTTCTCTGTCCATGGGATTTCTCAGGCAAGACTACTGGAGTGGGTTGCCGTTTCCTTCTCCAGGGGATCTTCCTGACTCAGGGATCAAACCTGCATCTCCTGCATTAGCAGGCAGATTCTTTACCACTGAGCTACCAGTGAGGTCCAAGGAAGGATTACTTAGAGCCAAAAATAACGATGTTGTTTATAGAGATATTTCTTAATGACACAGTAAAATACTTTTGCTATAATAAAAACAATACTTTGTTAAATGAAAAAGTACTTTTGCTAACGAAAAGCAGCAAATTCTATCTATCTAAATAAGTGTACCTAGCTATTCAAAATATGTCTAGGAAAAAGACTAAAAAGAATATATGCTAGATGCTATGATGGGTATTTTTATTTAGTGGGAATTGGGTGAAGTAAATTGTGAGATTCTTCTTTCTAATGTTGTACGTTTTCTTGATTTCCCCAACATTCCACAAATATTTATTACTTTTATAATTAGAGAGAAAATAACTGAAGAGGTCACAGTATAATTTATTCAGAAGAGTGATGTTTAGTGATCATTGTACTCTGATGGCTGGGAAACCCTGATAGCATCAATCCTGTAAGCTCCTGTAGGCTTCACCTCTACTCCTGAAATGAGCCACAATTTGTTCAAATGTTCTTTTCTTCATGAGAACCACCCACTATGACTAAATAAGCACAGACTATAAGTCTGCTATTATAGGTCTCAACAATTAGTCACAAAGCCCCACAGCCAGAAATTTCTTCTGAGATCACCTGGTTCAATGTTATCATTTTAGAGATGAGAAAATTGCGCCTGCAGGGTAATCAAAAACTTGCCCAGGAATAACTGGAAGGCAGACCTACAACTAAAACACTGGCTTTCAATCCAAGTTCTTGCTCTGTCACCGTTTCAATGGATATGACTACAATCCTTGCCTGTTGGAAACATTTTTAGCAGCAAACTTTCCAGGCTATTTTTGTAAGCTATAGTCAGTTTTACTACCTGACACATGAAAGTTGTACGAACAGTGATTAAGCCAAATTACAATTCCAATATCTCTCCTCCCTCCCCTCATTTTGCACGCACAAATTCAAAAAAGCATAACCATAACCAATCACTACCTATGAAAACACAACAATGACAACTGGCTAGAAAACTACATAAGTCAATATTTTCAAATTGCAAACTTATTAGGCACATGATCAAGACTGCAGACCAGGGACGAAGTAGGATATCATCTAAGGCAATCAGCACAGCAATTAAGTTCAAAGTGTAAAATTCAATGAAAGTTGCTTCAGGGTCTTTGAAAGCAACCACCAAAAATAACCTGAGTAAGTACTTGTTACACTCTTAGAGATTTCCTTTTCGGACACAAGGACTTTGGTTTTCCCTGCAAATCGAAGATCCCCTGGAGGAGGGCATGGCAACCCACTCCAGTCCCACAGACAGAGGAGCCTAATGGGCTACAGTCCATGGGCTCCAAAGAGTCGGACATAAGTGAAGCGACTTAGCGTGCAGCACGTAGAAACTGAGGCCTGCCTGATAGAAACATCATCATTTATCAGGAGTGTAATATCACAGCAGATACCAGCAACCTACCCAGCCTCTTTGAAGCCACCTGAGACACCATCATCTCTCAAAGACAGTGCAGTCAAACATCAGTCGGTTCTCTTCTCTTACAGGCATTGTATTGCTTTGAAATTTGTCCTTGACCAGGTTGGGATATGCTTCACAATTTTTGTCTCTCAACACCTGACAAAGTTGCTTCTTGTTTCAAGTCACTGGCCAGGGAAGAGAAGCAGAGGGGAAGGAAAATGCCTGATTGCCTTCCGATCGGTGAGCTTTTGTGACAGAAGCCTTGCTACACGTGGACATACTCTCCCTGGTGATCCAAGGCAGTGTAGCCATCCACTCCTGTTATTCAGTGGTTACTGCCAAACATATGCCACTGGCTTTGGAGAAAAATGCCTAGAACGCTTTTAAGTTGATCATTTAAAAAATCATCCAGGGGGAGGAGCCAAGATGGCGGAGGAGTAGGACGGGGAGAACACTTTCTCCCCCACAAATTCAGCAAAAGAGCATTTAAACGTCGAGTAAATTCCACAAAACAACTTCTGAATGCCGGCAGAGGACATCAGGCACCCAGAAAAGCAACCCAACTCTTCGAAAGGAGGTAGGAAAAAATATTAAAAACAAACAAAAAAAAGAGACAATAGAGGGAGGGACGGAGTTCCGTCCCGGGAAGGGAATCTTAAAAAGAGAAGTTTCCAAACATCAGGAAACCTTCTCACTGCCGAATCTGTGCCGAGCTTTGGAAGCACAGAGGGCAACATAACAGGGAGAAAAAATAAATAAACAATTTAAAACTCGCAGATTGCGAGCCCTACAGTAACTCCCCCAGCAGAGAAGCAGCGCAGACGCCTGCATCCGCCATTAGCAAACCGGGGCCGGGCAGGGAGGCGCGCCGTGGGCTGCATCGCTGAGAGTAAGAATCTGGCCTGAATACCCTGAGCGCTATCTGAGCGAAATAATTTGGGCTAGCAAACCAGACTGTGGGATACCTACCACGCGAAAAGCCAGCCCTAACCTAAGACCGCCAGGCCCGCGCACGAAACAAAGGACTGAACAGAGAGAGCCGGCTGCAGACCTT
>NW_011494712.1:0-1141 GCF_000754665.1 Bison bison bison
ATAACAATTATAAATATATATGCACCCAACATAGGAGCACTGCAATATGTAAGACAAATGCTAACAAGTTTGAAAGGGGAAATTAACAATAACACTATAATACAGGGAGACTTTAATACCCCTCTCACACCTATGGATAGATCAACTAAACAGAAAATTAACAAGGAAACAAACTTTAAATGATGCAATAGACCAATTAGACCTAAGATATCTATAGGACATTTCACCCCAAAACAATGAATTTCACCTTTTTCTCAAGTGCACATGGAACCTTCTCCAGGACAGATCACATCCTGGGCCATAAATCTGCTGCTGCTGCTAAATCACTTCAGTTGTGTCCGACTCTGTGCAACCCCATAGACAGCAGCCCACCAGGCTCCCCTGTCCCTGGGATTCTCCAGGCAAGAACACTGGAGTGGGTTGCCATTTCCTTCTCCAATGCATGAAAGTGAAAAGTGAAAGTGAAATCGCTCAGTTGTGTCCAACTCTTCACGACCCCATGGCTGCAGCCTACCAGGATCTTCCGCCCATGGGATTTTCCAGGCAAGAGTACTGGAGTGGGCTGCCTTCTCTGGGCCATATATCTAGCCTTGGTAAATTCAAAAAAATTGAAATCATTCCAAGCATCTTTTCTGACCACAATGCAGTAAGATTAGATGTCAGTTACAGGAGAAAAACTATTTAAAATGCCAACATATGGAGGCTGAACAACACGCTGCTGAATAACAAATCACAGAAGAAATCGAAAAAGGAAATCAAAATATGCATAGAAATGAATGAAAATGAAAACACAACAACCCAAAACCTATGGGACACTGTAAAAGCAGTGCTAAGGGGAAGGTTCATAGCAATACAGGCTTACCTCAAGAAACAAGAAAAAATTCAAATAAATAACCTAACTCTACCCCTAAAGCAACTTGAAAAGGAAGAAATGAAGAACCCCAGGGTTAGTAGAAGGAAAGAAATCTAAAAAATTAGGGAAGAAATAAATGCAAAAGAAATAAAAGAGACCATAGCAAAAACCAACAAAGCCAAAAGCTGGGTCTTTGAGAAGATAAATAAAATTGACAAACCATTAGCCAGACTCATCAAGAAACAAAGGGAGAAAAATCAACAAAATTAGAAATGAAAATGGAGAGAT
>NW_011494712.1:1241-2329 GCF_000754665.1 Bison bison bison
CTCTGGAGGGAATCAACAGTAGAATAATGGAGGCAGAAGATAGGATAAGTGAGGTAGAAGATAGAATGGTAGAAATAAATGAAACAGAGAGAAAAAAAGAAAAAATAATTAAAAGAAATGAGGACAACCTCAGAGACCTCTCGGACAATGTTTAATGCCCCATTCGAATCATAGGAGTCCCAGAAGAAGAAGACAAAAAGAAAGACCATGAGAAGATACTTGAGAAAACTTCCCTAAAATGGGGAAGGAAATAATCACCCAAGTCCAAGAAACCCAGAGAGTCCCAAACTCTCTGGATAAACCCAAGGTGAAACACCCCAAGACACATATTAATCAAATTAACAAAGATCAAACACAAAGAACAAATATTAAAAGCAGCAAGGGAAAAATAACAAATAATACACAAGGGGATTCCTATAAGGATAACAGCTGATCTTTCAATAAAAGCTCTTCAGGCCAGGAGGGAATGGCAGGACATACTTAAAGTGATGAAAGAAAATAACCTACAGCCCAGATTACTGTACCCAGCAAGGATCTCATTCAAATATGAAGGAGAAATCAAAAGCTTTACAGATAAGCAAAAGCTGAGAGAATTCAGCACCACCAAACTAACTCTCCAACAAATGCTAAAGAATCTTCTTTAAACAGGGAACACAGAAAGGGTGTATAAACTCAAACCCAAAACAATAAAGTAAATGGCAATGGGATCATACTTATCAATAATTACCTTAAATGTAAATGGGTTGAATGCCCCAACCAAAAGACAAAGACTGGCTGAATGGATACAGAAACAAGACCCCTATATATGTTGTCTACAAGAGACCCACCTCGAAAGAAGGGAGGGACACATACAGATTGAAAGTAAAGGGCTGGAAAAAGATATTCCATGTGAGTAGAGACCAAAAGAAAGCAGGAGTAGCAATACTCATATCAGATAAAATAGACTTTAAAACAAAGGCTGTGAAGAGAGACAAAGAAGGACACTACATAATGATCAAAGTATCAATCCAAGAAGAAGCTATAACAATTATAAATATATATGCACCCAACATAGGAGCACTGCAATATGTAAGACAAATGCTAACAAG
>NW_011494712.1:5198-5907 GCF_000754665.1 Bison bison bison
TGGAGAAAAGGGAACCCTCTTACACTGTTGGTGGGAATGCAAACTAGTATAGCCACTATGGAGAACAGTGTGGAGATTCCTTAAAAACTGGAAATAGAACTGCCATATGACCCAACAATCCCACTGCTGGGCATACACACAGAGGAAACCAGAATTTAAAGAGACACGTGTACCCCAATGTTCATCGCAGCACTGTTTATAATAGCCAGGACATGGAAGCAACCTAGATGTCCATCAGCAGATAAATGGATAAGAAAGCTGTGGTACATATACACAATGGAGTATTACTCAGCCATTAAAAAGAATACATTTGAATCCGTTCTAATGAGGTGGATGAAACTGGAGCCTATTATACAGAATGAAGCAAACCAGAAAGAAGAACACCAATACAGTATACTAATGCATATATATGGAATTTAGAAAGATGGTAACGATAACCATGTATGAGAGACAGCAAAAGAGACACAGATATATAGAACAGTCTTTTGGACCCTGTGGGAGAGGGCGAGGGCAGGATGATATGGGAGAATGGCATTGAAATATGTAAATTATCACATGTGAAATGGATTGCCAGTCCATGTTTGATGCATGATACAGGGTGCTCAGGGCTGGTGCACTGGGATGACCCAGAGGGATGGGATGGGGAGGGAGGTGGGAGGTGGGTTCAGGATGGGGAACACATGTACACCCCTGGCTGATTCATGTCAAT
>NW_011494712.1:6007-6926 GCF_000754665.1 Bison bison bison
CCCCATGCCCAAAGGGTAGCGGCCAAGAGGAGTTACCCCACGTCTGAGGTCAGGGGCAGTGGCCAAGAGTACCAGACTGCGATGGCGCAGGAACAGCCGAGAGGAGCTACCCTGCGTCCGAGGTCAGAGGGGAGGCCGAGAGGAGATATCCAGTGTCCGAGGTCAGGGGTGGTGAAGAGAGGAGTTACCCCACGTCTGAGGTCTGGGCGGCCGCCGGGAGGAGATAGCCCACACCCCTAAGCCCGAGGCCAGGGGAGGCAGGTGGGAGGAACTACCCCACACCCAAGGAGCCGTGGCTGCGCAGGCGCAGGAGGGCCTAGAGGAGCTATCCCACGTTGAAGGTCAGGAAGGGCGGTGGTGAGGAGATACCCCTCATCCAAGGTAAGGTGCAATGGCTGCACTTTGCTGGAGCAGCTGTGAAGAGATACCCCACACCCAAGGTAAGAGAAACCCAAGTAAGATGGTAGGTGTTGCAAGAGGGCGTCAGAGGGCAGACACTCTGAAACCATACTCACAGAAAACTAGTCAATCTAATCACACTAGGACCACAGCCTTGTCTAACTCAATGAAACTAAGCCATGCCCGTGGGGCAAACCAAGATGGGCGGGTCATGGTGGAGAGATCTGACAGAATGTGGTCCACTGGAGAAGGGAATGGCAAACCACTTCAGTATTCTTGCCTTGAGAACCCCATGAACAGTATGAAAAGGCAAAATGATAGGATACTGAAAGAGGAACTCCCCAGGTCTGTAAGTGCCCAGTATGCTACTGGAGATCAATGGAGAAATAACTCCAGAAAGAATGAAGGGATGGAGCCAAAGCAAAAATAATACCCAGCTGTGGATGTGACTGGTGATAGAAGCAAGGTCCGATGCTGTAAAGAGCAATATTGCATGGGAACCTGGAATGTCAGGTCCATG
>NW_011494712.1:9571-11803 GCF_000754665.1 Bison bison bison
TTTGGCCACCTCATGCGAAGAGTTGACTCATTGGAAAAGACTCTGATGCTGGGAGGGATTGGGGACAGGAGGAGAAGGGGACGACAGAGGATGAGATGTCTGTATAGCATCACTAACTCGATGGACGTGAGTCTCAGTGAATTCTAGGAGTTGGTGATGGACAGGGAGGCCTGGCGTGCTGTGATTCATGGGGTCGCAAAGAGTCGGACATGACTGAGCGACTGATCTGATCTGATCTGTAGGAAGTTTAACTCAATTATAATGAGTCATCAAAACTGTAAAATGAATCATTCCAGGACTCTAAATTAATTATGGGATTTATTCTGAAATCTGCTGACTTTTAAAATTATGTTGGAAAACCCATTACTATTAAGTTAGCATTAATATTTTAGAAAACAAGTAAGCCAATATTTTTCAAAGTATCTTCCTTATTTTAAATTTTAATAATCCACTAATAAAAATGCAGAAATGTTATGATTTCCTTTCTCTTCTAATTGTGAAGTAGATATGTACTCATATTCATGGTTAGGAGCATACAATCATCATATCTTGCACACTGAATTCTCCTAGTTTTTCTCCATTTTTCACAACAATATTATTCTCCCACCTGTAGTAAGCTATTCTTTTAACTAATGGTTATTCTTGTTACATACTTACTGTGTTCTTTACTTACATGTATTTACCACAAAAGTTAAACTATCTGACTCACTCTGTTTTCCAGAGACAACTTTTCTCGACTTCTTACCTGAACATGTATTTTGATTCTGATTCGAAGTATTTTTTTCACCTCTTGGCCAAGCTGAAGCCCTAACCTTTATTCAGGATTTAGTTAAGAAAACATGTTTTTCTCAAGAAAGAACCGTATTCTGAGGTCTAACGTGGCTTTCTGTGTGATTCTCCATCCTCAGTCAGACTACAACGTTGTAATACACAGAATCCAATTATTTCTGTAGTTTGAATTCCTTGTATCCTCATCTGCCTCTTTCACTAAATTACCAGTGACTGAGCAGATGGTGTGATGACCTCCAGTTTACAGGCGCCCAGCACAGATTAGGGCTTTAATAATATCCAATAAAGAAATATTATTATATAATATTATATATTATAAAGAATATAAAGAAATCTGTGACACTTCTGCATTATTTTTTTCCTCACATAATGCCCCTCTGTGACCTGAACCTCCGGCTCTACTTAAAATAAGTAACCTCAATTAGTCTGTATGTTTGCTTCTTTCATTTTACTCCAATTTAAAATAAAAGGTCAGAGCCTTCAAGAACATTTAGTAGTATCCAGTATCTAATCTATTTAACATGAAAAGAGTGATAAGAATGATCTATTTTTTAAAAATTTATTGATGTATGGTTGACTTACAATGTTGTGTTGATTTCTTCTGAACAGCAAAGTGACTCAGTTACATAAATGTATATTCTTTTTCATATTCTTTTCCATTATGCTTTGAACTATGGATGCGGGTTCATGACACTGAACAGGAGACAGGAATCAAGACCATACCCAAGAAAAAGAAATGCAAAAAAGCAAAATGGCTGCCTTAGGAGGCCTTACAAATAGCTGTGAAAAGAAGGGAAGTGAAAAGCAAAGGAAAAAGGAAAGATATACCCATTTGAATGCAGAGTTCCAAAGAGTAGCAAGGAGAGATAAGAAAGCCTTCCTCAGTGATCAATACAAAGAAATAGAGGAAAAAAATAGAATGGGAAAGACTAGAGATCTCTTCAAGAAAATTAGAGATACCAAGGGAACATTTTACACAAAGATGGGCTCAAAAAGGACAGAAATGGTATGGACCTAACAGAAGCAGAAGATATTAAGAAGACGTGGCAAGAATACGCAGAAGAACTGTACAAAAAAGACTTTCACGACCCAGATAATCGCGATGGTGTGATCACTGACCTAGAGCCAAACATCCTGGAATGTGAAGTCAAGTGGGCCTTAGAAAGCATGACTAGGACCAAAGCTAGTGGAGGTGATGGAATTTCAGTTGAGCTATTTCAAATCCTGAAAGATGATGCTGTGAAAGTGCTGCACTCAATATGCCAGCAAATTTGGAAGACTCAGCAGTGCCCACAGGACTGGAAAAGGTCAGTTTTCTTTCCAATCCCAAAGAAAGGCAATGCCAAAGAATGCTCAAACTACCACACAATTGCACTCATCTCACATGCTAGTAAAGTAATGCTCAAAATTCTCCAAGCCAGGCTTCAGCAATACATGAACTGT
>NW_011494712.1:11903-12632 GCF_000754665.1 Bison bison bison
ACTTCCAGATGTTCAAGCTGGTTTTAGAAAAGGCAGAGGAACCAGAGATCAAATTGCCAACATCCGCTGGATCATGGAAAAAGCAAGAGAGTTCCAGAAAAAGATCTTTATTGACTATGCCAAAGCCTTTGACTGTGTGGATCACAATAAACGGTGGAAAATTCTGAAAGAAATGGGAATACCAGACCACCTGACCTGCCTCTTGAGAAATCTGTATGTAGGTAAGAAAACAGCAGTTAGAACTGGACATGAAACAACAGACTGGTTCCAAATAGGAAAAGGAGTACGTCAAGGCTGTATATTGTCACCCTGCTTATTTAACTTCTATGCAGAGTACATCATGAGGAACGCTGGGCTGGAGGAAGCACAAGCTGGAATCAAAATTGTTGGGAGAATTATCAATAACTTCAGATACGCAGATGACACCATCCTTATGGAAGAAAGTGAAGAGGAACTAAAAAGCCTCTTGCTGAAAGTGAAACAGGAGAGTGAAAAAGTTGGCTTAAAGCTCAGCATTCAGTAAACCAAGATCATGGCATTCAGTCCCATCGCTTCATGGCGGATAGATGGGGAAACAGTGTCAGACTTTATTTTTCTGGGCTCCAAAATCACTGCAGATGGTGACTACAGCATGAAATTAAAAGACGCTTACTCCTTGGAAGGAAAGTTATGACCAACCTAGACAGCATATTAAAAAGCAGAGACATTACTTTGCCAACAAAGGTCCGT
>NW_011494712.1:12732-17673 GCF_000754665.1 Bison bison bison
ATTGATGCTTTTGAACTGTGGTGTTGGAGAAGACTCTTGAGAGTCCCTTGGACTGCAAGGAGATCCAACCAGTCCATCCTAAAGGAGATCAGTCCTGGGTGTTCTTTGGAA
The DNA here is from genome assembly GCF_000754665.1 of Bison bison bison. Taxonomy (NCBI): domain Eukaryota; kingdom Metazoa; phylum Chordata; class Mammalia; order Artiodactyla; family Bovidae; genus Bison; species Bison bison. The sequence continues at coordinate 12,844 of NW_011494712.1, forward strand.
GCACTGATGCTGAAGCTGAAACTCCAATAATTTGGCCACCTGATGCGAAGAGCTGACTCATTTGAAAAGACCCTGATGCTGGGAGGGATTGGGGGCAGGAAGAGAAGGGGATGACAGAGGATGAGATGGCTGGATGGCATCACTGACTCAATGGACATGGGTTTGGGTGGACTCTGGGAGTTAGTGATGGACAGGGAGGCCTAGTGTGCTGCGGTTCACGGGGTCACAAAGAGTCGGACACGACTGAGCGACTGAACTGAACTGAAGATTTATTACACGATATTGAATATTGTTCCTTGTCCTATACAGTTGGACATTGTTGTTTACTCATCCTGTATATAATAATTCACATCTGCTAATCCTAAACTCCCAATCCTTTCCTCCCCTACCCCCTAAATAATGATATACTTTTGACAAAGAATTATTATAGTGAGGAAAAGATGTTTTCCTTTAAGATTTTTACAACTTACAGTTTGTTCCAATTATATTTTAATTTTCTTTCTAAATGCCTTAATGCAAACAACATGGAAATCATCAACAACTATGAAACAATTAAGTCTGTATACATAAGTTGGGGAATTTATTTTAGATGAATTATTAAAATAAATGTTTTGGTAGTTGTTGCATTTGAAGCTCTCTTAGGGGCTAATGGGCAAAATTTGTTTTTTAAACTTACTATTTAGGAGATACTTTTTTTTATATATATAAAATTTTTCTTAAATGTGTTTTCCTACTGACATTTCACTCTAAATTTAGATTAAAAATGCACAATAAAAATTCATACTAACTGAATAATTATTGCTTTCTGTCTCCTTTAAAAATAAATTTCCTCATAACACATGCATATGTAAGGTTTGCCAGCCTTCTGACATCTACTCTCCCCACCAGTTGAGGCCATTTTTTAATTCTTATAATAATTATTTCTGGTTATTCCTGTAGCAAACCAATCAAGAGACCCAGCAAAGCCATACTGTTGAGTGTTGGTCATTACATTTCAGGCTGAATGTATCCACTCAGTACTGTAGTCAAGCTGTGTATTGCAAAATAGATGGGAAACAATGGAAACAGTGAGAGACTTTATTTGGTGGGGTTCCAAAATCACTGTAGATGGTGACTGCAGCCATGAAATTAAAAGACCCTTGCTCCTTGGAAGAAAAGCTATGACCAACCTAGAAAGCATATTCAAAAACAGAGGCATTACTTTACCAAAAAATGTCCATCTAGTCAAAGCTATGGTTTTTCCAGTAGTCATATATGGATGTGAGAGTTGGACTATAAAGAAAGCTGAGCACCAAAGAATTGATGATTTTGAACTGTGGTGTTGGAGAAGACTCTTGAGAGAGTCCTTTGGACTGCAAGGAGATCCAACCAGTCCATCCTAAAGGAAATCAGTCCTGAATATTCATTGGAAGCACTGATGCTGAAGCTGAAACTCCAATACTGTGGCCAACTGATGTGAAGAATAGACTCATTTGAAAAGATCCTGATGCTGGGAAAGATTGAAGGCAGGAGGAGAAGGGGACAACAGAGGATGAGATGGTTCGACGGCATCATTGATGTGATGGACATGAGTTTGAGTAAGCTCTGGGAATTTTGATGGACAGCGAAGCCTGGCGTGCTGCAGTCCATGGGGTTGCAAAGAGTCAGATACGACTGAGTGAACTGAACTGATGTACTGAATTTTATATCACTAATGTTAGGAAAAGTAAATTCATAGTTGAAGTTAGAAAATTGGTCCTTTGAGAACCCACCTTTATTTGCCGGTATCAGCTTTGTCCTGATTGTTCAAATACTTCTGAATTGAAATCCAGTTGTAATTTAATAGTTTTGTGTCTTTGGGGATTTACATCAACTCTGTTCATCTCAGCATCCTATGCAACTATGTTGCTACACCCCAACCCTCACAAGGGCTTTATTACAGGAGACAAGGTGAGGTAAAAAGACTGGCCATGAGCTCTCCACTCACCCTCCTCAAGCCTGGTGTCACTCTGGTTTTTCAATCTCAATATGTATTCTCACTACAAAAATTAAACAAGCAAGCTTAATAGTTTCTAAGGGTGTGTGTGTTCGTCACTCAGTCATGTCTGACTCTCTGCGATCCCATGGACTGTAGTCCACCAGGCTTCCTTATCCCTGGAAGTCTCCAGGCAAGAATACTGGAGTGGCCATGCTCTCCTCCAGGGGATCTTCCTGACCCAGGGATTGAACCTGAGTCTCCCACATTGCAGGTAGATTCTTTACCATTTGAGTGACAATTCACACTTTATTGAAGAGCTTGAAAAATAGTGATGGAGTCCAGGTGGGTGACTCCTGGAAAGACAGGAGGGAAACACACCTGGAAACAGGGCACTTGTGCTCTGACCAGAGCCATCTCCACTCTGATCACCCTGTTCTGCACAGTCAGGAGATAAACACAGGCATTGCTTGTATTCATGCCATGACATTTCAAATGTAATTTTATCCTAAAGTTAAGCTCCATGGATATAACAAAACAGCAATAAGCCAAAATTGCATTTAAACTATATTAATTCAGGGAAATTATGAAAGTTCAGAATTAAAAAGCTTACCATGTTTGTGCAGCAACTAAGGACCTTCAGATGCACTGGGTTTTACTCTTAAAGATGGGAACAGGGGTTCACTACTGACTGGTTTGGGACAATGCTCACTGGGGCTAGAGGGGAGTCTGAAACACTTTAAGTAAAATTGAAAGTCACTCAGTTGTGTCCAGCTCTTTGCAACCCCATGGACTATACAGTCCATGGGATTCTCCAGGCCAGAATACTGGAGTGGGTAGCCATTCCCTTCTCCAGGGGATCTTCCCCACCCAGGGATTGAACCCAGGTCTCCCACATTGTGGGTGGATTCTTTACCAACTGAGCTATCAGGGAACCCTGAAACACATTAAACAACAGATCATTTTCTCAAGCAGGTTTCTGCCTATAAGCAGTTCCTGCCATCGTGTTCCACATAACAGGATAGGGAGTTGGACAACTACTGGAGGCCACAGAGGCCCACAGAGACCTTCATACATGATGGAAACCATACATGCTGTGGCAGGACAGCCAGGAGGGCACAATCATTCCTGTAAATGTGCCCCATGGCCTTCTATTACAAGGATGAAGTCAAACATGAATTGTCCTCTTAGGGTCCTAAACTGACAATCTGGTCCACTCCCCACAACTCCCCACTCGTCATCTCCTCCTCAGTTGTTTATTGGGGAAGGGGGAAGTTAGGAAACACAGCCCTTCCATGGAGCACATGGCTGTGGAATTACCGAGAAATTCCAGAGAGAAAGTCATCCTTCCATGTGCTACTTTGTAAGTTGGAATCAATTTTGCTTTCCAACTGAATGTGAGAATTGCCAAACATAAATCTTTAAAAATCCAGGTGAATTATGCCTAGTTTACTTGTTATGTAGTGGTGGAATCTCTTTATTTTAAGACAGAAGGGAGCACATTTCCCTTTCCATAACTGTATGTGGTGAAACACTTAAACCAGGCAAAACAAGTGGGTATAAAAATCCAACTCAACCCAACCCAACAAAAAAGTCATTTGTGCTATCTCTAAACTTAGAAATTGATCTCTAAATATTTGAAATCATCATGTGAAAAATGTGAACTATGGAGCCAAATGCCAAAATGGAGTCTTGATATTCTTGGCGTTTTTAGAATGCTAAAACCAGAACTGTGGTGCTGGAGAAGACTCTTGAGAGTCCTCTGGACAACAAGATCAAACCAGACAATCCTAAAGGAAATCACCCCTGAATATTCACTGGAAGGAATTGAAGGTTTGGCCACCTGATACAAAGAGCTGACTTATTGGGAAAGACTCTGATGCTGGGAAAGATTGAAGGCAGGAGGAGAAGGGGGGCAAAAGAGGATGAGATGGTTGGATGGCATCACAAACTCAATGGGCATGAGTTTCAGCAAACTGCAGGAGATGGCGAAGGACAGGGAAGCCTGGCATGCTGCAGTCTATGGAGTTGCAAAGAGTTGGATATGACTAAGTGACTGTACAACATCTCTATATATGTATATACATACATACATACATATGTGTGTGTATATACATACATATAGGTTATTCATCCAAAATCAGAATATATACTCTTTTCAAGTGTACATGCAACATTCTTTAGGATATATTACACACTAGGCCCTGATACAATCCTTGATAAGTAAGAAAATAGAAATAATATCAATGATCTCTTCTGACCACACTGTGAGACTAGAAATTAACAAGAAAACTGAAAAAAGCACAAACCCTTGGAGGCTAAACAATATGCTACCAAACAGCTAATGAGTCACTGAAGAAGTTAAAAGAGTAATAAAATTAATAAAAATACCTGGAGACAAATGAAAATGAAATGATCCAAAAATCTATGGGATGCAGCAAAGGCAGCATTAAGACAGAAGTTGTAGTGATACAAGTTTGCCTCAAGAAACAAGAAAAAACGCTAACAATCTAACCTTATGCTCAAAGGAATAGAAAAAGAATAAAAGAAACCCAAACTTAGAAGAAATCTTAAATATCAAAGGAGATAAGTGAGTAAAAAATTGAAAAACAGATAAGATCAAGGAAACAAACAGCTGGTTTTTTGAAGAGTGAAACAAAACTGATAAACCTTTAAAAATATTCAATCATGAAAGGAAGAGGGGCACTAATTGATTTAAAAAAAATGAAGAAAGACATTATACTGCTGCTGCTGCTAAGTCGCTTCAGTCGTGTCTGACTCTGTGCAACCCCATAGACAGCAGCCCACCAGACTCTGCCGTCCCTGGGATTCTCCAGGCCAGAACACTGGAGTGGGTTGCCATTTCCTTCTCCAAT
>NW_011494712.1:17773-22670 GCF_000754665.1 Bison bison bison
CCTACCAGGCTCCTCCATCCATGGGATTTTCCAGGCAAGAGTACTGGAGTGAGTTGCCATTGCCTTCTCCTAAGTTATACTGGCACCACATAAAGTGGTGATACCATACAAAGTATCATAAAACACTACTATGAGTAACTATTCAGTTCAGTTCAGTTGCTCAGTCCTGTTTGACTCTTTGTGACCCCATGGACCATAGCACACCAGTCTTTCTTGTCCATCACCAACTCTTGAGCCTCCTCAAACTCGTGTCCATCAAGTCAGTGACACCATCCAACCATCTCATCCTCTGTCTTCCCCTTCCTCCTCCTGCCTTCAATCTTTCCCAGCATCAGGGTCTTTTCCAATGAGTCAGTTTTTCCATCAGGTGGAATGCCAAAGTCCTTCCAATGAATATTCAGGAATAATTTCCTTTAGGATGGACTGGTTGGATCTCCTTGCAGTCCAAGGGACTCTCAGGAGTCTTCTCCAACACTACAGTTCAAAAGCATCAATTCTTTGGCACTCAACTCTCTTTATAGTCCAACTTTCACATCCATACATGACTACTGGAAAAACCGTAGCTTTGACTAGACCTTTGTTGGTAAAGTAATGTCTCTGCTTTTTTAAAATTAATTAACTTTAATTGGAGGCTAATTACATTACAATATTGTAGTGATTTTTGCCATACATTGACATGAATCAGCTATGCATGTACATGTGTCCCCCATCCCAAACCCTTCTCTCACCTCCCTCCCCATCCCATCCCTCAGGGTCATCCCAGTGCACCAGCCCTGAGCACCGTTTCATGCATCGAACCTGGACTGGCCATCTATTTCACATATGGTAAGAGAAGCATAAGATATTAAGAGGAGGTGGCAAGAATACACAGAAGAACTGTACAAAAAAAACGATCTTCATGACTAAGATAATCACAATGGTGTGATCATTCACCTAGAGCCAGGCATCCTGGAATGTCAAGTCAAGTGGGCCTTGGAAAGCATCACTATGAACAAAGCTAGTGGAGGTGATGGAATTCCAGTTGAGCTATTTCAAATCCTGAAAGATGATGCTGTGAAAGTGCTGTACTCAATATGCCAGCAAATTTGGAAGACTCAGCAGTGCCCACAGGACTGGAAAAGGTCAGTTTTCATTCCAATCCCAAAGAAAGGAAATGCCAAAGAATGCTCAAACTACCATACAATTGCACTCATCTCACACGCTAGTAAAGTAATGCTCAAAATTCTCCAAGCCAGGCTTCAGCAACACCTGAACCATGAACTTCCAGATGTTCAAGCTGGTTTTAGAAAAGGCAGAGGAACCAGAGATCAAATTCCCAACATCCATTGGATCATGGGAAAAGAAAGAGAGTTCTAGAAAAACATCTACTTATGCTTTATTGACTATGCCAAAGCCTTTGACTGTGTGGACCACAATAAACTGGAAAATTCTGAAAGAGATGGGAATACCAGACCACCTGACCTGCCTCTTGAGAGACCTATAAGCAGGTCAGGAAGCAACAGTTAGAACTGGACATGGAACAACAGACTGGTTCTAAATAGGAAAAGGAGTACATCAAAGCTGTGTATTGTCACCCTGGTTATTTAACTTATATGCAGGGTACATCATGAGAAACGCTGGGCTGGAAGAAGTACAAGCTGGAATCAAGATTGCCGGGAGAAATATCAATAACCTCAGATATGCAGATGACACCACCCTTATGGCAGAAAGTAAAGAGGAACTAAAAAGCCTCTTGATGAAAGTGAAAGAGGAGAGTGAAAAAGTTGCCTTAAAGCTCAACATTCAGAAAACGAAGATCATGGCATCTGGCCCCATCACTTCATGGGAAATAGATGGGGAAACAGTGGAAACAGTGTCAGACTTTCTTTTTCTGGGCTCCAAAATCACTGCAGATGGTGACTGCAGCCATGAAATTAAAAGATGCTTACTCCTTGGAAGGAAGGTTATGACCAATCTAGATAGCATATTGAAAAGCAGAGACATTACTTTGCCAACAAAGGTCTGTCTAGTCAAGGCTATGGTTTTTCCAGTAGTCATGTATAGATGTGACAGTTGGACTGTGAAGAAAGCTGAGCACTGAAGAATGGATGCTTTTGAACTGTGGTGTTGGAGAAGACTCTTGAGAGTCCTTTGGACTGAAAGGGATCCAACCAGTCCATTCTAAAGGAGATCAGTCCTGGGTGTTCTTTGGAAGGACTGATGCTAAAGCTGAAACTCTAATACTTTGTCCACCTCATGTGAAGAGTTGACTCATTGGAAAAGACTCTGATGCTGGGAGGGATTGGAGGCAGGAGGAGAAGGGGACAAAAGAGGATGAGATGGCTGGATGGCATCACTGACTCAATGGACGTGAGTCTGAGTGAACTCCGGGAGTTGATGATGGACAGGGAGGCTTGGCATGCTGCAGTTCATGGGGTCGCAAAGAGTCAGACACGACTGAGCAACTGAACTGAATTGAATATACATGTTTCAATGCTATCCTCTCAAATGATCCAACCTTCACCTTGTCCCACAGAGTCCAAAAGTCTGTTCTTCACATCTGTATCTCTTTTGCTGTCTTGCATATAGGGTCATCATTACTATCTTTCTAAATCCCATATATATGATTTAATATATATTTGTGTTTTTCTTTCTGACTACTTCACTCTGTATAATAGGCTCCAGTTTCATCCACTTCATTAGAACTGATCCAAATGTATTTTTTTTTAATAGCTGAGTCTCTGCTTTTTCATATGCTGTCTAGGTTGGTCATAGCTTTTCTTCCAAGGAACAAGCGTCTTTTAATTTCATGGCTGCAGTCATCATCTGCAGTGATTTTCAGTTCAGTTCAGTCGCTCAGTCATGTCTGACTCTTTGCAACCCCATGAATCACAGCACGCCAGGCCTCCCTGTCCATCACCAACTCCCGGAGTTCACCCAGACTCACATCCATCGAGTCAGTGATGCCATCCAGCCATCTCATCCTCTGTCGTCCCCTTCTCCTCCTGCCCCCAATCCCTCCCAGCAGTGATTTTGGAGCCCCCTAAATAAAGTCTCTCACTGTTTCCATTGTTTCCCCATCTATTTGCATAAAGTGATGGCAAAAGCATGAGTAAAAAGTGATAGCATTAAAGCATGAGTAACTATGTATCAATCAAATAGACAAGCTAGAAGAAATGGACAAATCTGCGAAATGTATGATCCCTCTAGACTAAACCAAGAAGAAATAGAAAACACCAACACACCAATTACCGGTACTGAAATTTAACCAGTAATTTTAAACTCCCAACTAACAGAAGCCCAGAACCAGATGGCTTCACAGGTGAATTCTACTGGACATTTAGAGAAGAGTTAATACTGACCCTACTGAAACCATTCCACAAAAACTGCAGAGGAAGGAACACTTCTGAACTCATTCTGAGGCCAGCATCACCCTGTGGCCAAAACCAGACAAATCACAGAAACAAGAAAGTTGCAGGCCCGTAACACTGATGAACATAGATGTAAACTCCTCAATGAATTAGCAAGGACATCCAGGAATTCACTAAAAGGACCACATATCATGATCAAGTGAGTTCTATCCTAGGGATGGAAGGACGGCTAAGTATCCACCTATCAATGTGATACAACACAGTAACAAATCAAATAAAAATGATATTACCATCTCAGACTATGTAGAGAAAGCCTTTGACAAAGGTCAACAGCCATTTATGATAAAACCTGAAAGTGGGTATAGAGGAAACATACCTCAGCATAAAGACCATGTACATAAGTGCACAGCTAACATCAGATTCACAAGTGAAAAGATGAAATATGTCTTCGAAGATCAGAAACAAGAATGTCCACACTTGCCACTTTTATTCCTAGTGACAGTAATCAAAAGAGTTTTAAAAGTCCTAGTGACAGTAATCAAAGAGAAAGCAATAAAAGGAATCTAAATTGGAAATTAAAGTGTCACTGTTTCCAGGTGACATGATCCTCCACACACAAAATCCCGAACGTGCCACCAGACAACTACTAGAGCTCAATGAATTTGGTGAGTTTGCAGGACACAGAATTAATATACAGAAATCTGTTGCATTTCTGTACACTAACAAGCTATCAGAGAAATTAAGGAAACAATTTCATTTACAATCACATAAAAAAGAAAAAAAAAGTAGGAATAAGCTTACCTAAGGTGGTTTGACACCTATACTGAGAAAACTATGAAGACAGTGGTGAAAGAAATTGAAAATACCACAACTGTATAGAAATGCAGACCATGTTCTTGGACTGGATTAATCAATATTGTTAAGCTGACCATACTCTCCAATGAAACCTGAAATTCAATGCAACCCCTATGAAATATCAATGGCAGTTTTCACTGAATGGAACAAATAATTTTATGGAAACACAAGAGACCTTGAATAGCCACAACAACTTTAAATCTGGAGGTACCCCATTCCCTGACTTCAGACAGTACTACAAAGCTGATTGAAACATACAATGCTGGCCAAAAAAGGATGCACAGATCAATGGAACAGGACAGATTCCAGAAAGAAACCCATGCACTCACGATCTACAAAGGAGGCAAGGACATACACTAGGGAAAGACTTCAATAACTGGAGTGAAAACTGGACAGACATGTAAAAGAATGGAATTCAATATTCTGTAACAAGTACAAAAATAAAATCAAAATGGATTACAGACCTAAACTTAAGATTAGAAACCACAAAATTCCTAAATGAAAACATAGGCAGAACATTTGACATAAATCATAGCAAAATGTTTTGTATCTGTCTCCTAAGAGAAACAAAAGTAAAAAATAAACATGGAACCTAACTAAACAAAAAGCTTTTGCACACCAAAGAATAACGAGACAAAATAAAACAACCACTTGCTGAAGGGGAGAAAATATTTGCTAATAATATGACCAAT
>NW_011494712.1:22926-23675 GCF_000754665.1 Bison bison bison
GAGCATCAACATCAGTCCATCCAATCAGTATTCAAGGTTGAGTTCCTTCAGGATTGACTGGTTTGATCTTGCTGTCAAAGGGACTTTCAAGAGTCTTCTGCAGCACCATAGCTGGAAAGCATCAATTCTCCAGCATACAACCACTTTATGGTCCAGCTCTCATATCTATACATAACTACTGGAAAAACCATAGCTTTGACTATTTGGATCTTTGTCAGCAAAGTGATTTCTCTGATTTTTAATATGCTGTCTATGTTTGTCATAAACTGTGGAAAATTCTGAAAGAGATGGGAATAGCAGACCACCTGACCTGCCTCTTGAGAAATTTGTATGCAGGTCAGGAAGCAACAGCTAGAACTGGACATGGAACAACAGACTGGTTCCAAATAGGAAAAGGAGTACATCAAGGCTGTATATTGTCACCCTGCTTATTTAACTTATATACAGAGTACATCATGGGAAACGCTGGGCTGGAAGAAGCACAAGCTGGAATCAAGATTGCTGGGAGAAATATCAATAACCTCAGATATGCAGATGACACCACCCTTATGGCAGAAAGTGAAGAGGAACTCAAAAGCCTCTTGATGAAAGTGAAAGAAGAGAGTAAAAAGTTGGCTTAAAGTTCAACATTCAGAAAACGAACATCATGGCATCTGGTCCCATCACTTCATGGGAAATAGATGGGGAAACAGTGGAAACAGTGTCAGACTTTATTTTTCTGGGCTCCAAAATCACTCCAGATGGTGACT
>NW_011494712.1:24099-27305 GCF_000754665.1 Bison bison bison
ACTGTGGTGTTGGAGAAGACTCTTGAGAGTCCCTTGGACTGCAAGGAGATCCAACCAGTCCATTCTGAAGGAGATCAGCCCTGGGATTTCTTTGGAAGGAATGATGCGAAAGCTGAAACTCCAGTAGTTTGGCCACCTCATACAAAGAGTTGACTCACTGGAAAAGACTCTGATGCTGGGAGGGATTGGGGGCAGGAGGAGAAGGGGACAACAGAGGATGAGATGGCTGAATGGCATCACTGACTCAATGGACGTGAGTCTGAGTGAACTCCGGGAGTTGGTGATGGACAGGGAGGCCTGGCATGCTGCAATTCTTGGGGTCGCAAGGAGTCGGACACGACTGAGTGACTGAACTGAACAGAACTGAAGGAGCAAGTGTCTCTAAATTTGTCTTTAAAGAGATTCAAAGCTGTACTCACTGTCCAGTGATTTTGGAGCCCAAGAAAATAAAGTCTGTCACCGTTTCCATTTTTTCCTGTATATTGGCCCTTGGAACCTCAAGACCTGGGGTTGTCTTGAGACAACAGACAGCTGCCCTCAGGAAATGTCCTATGGCCAGCACCAGAGATAAATTCCAAAAACAGCTGACATTCAGGAAGCGAACAGCCAAAGGTAAACTGTCATCACAGCCGTTAGAAAAAAAAAAAAGAAGGAATAATCACACTCAAATCTCTCCCATCAAACAAGATGCACAGCATCCCTAATTGCTACAGGAATGCCAATCAAAAGGACAATTGGAAATCAAATTGCAACACTCACAGTGGCCAGTGGCACAAGTCTACAGTCAGTAAATATGAAAGAGAGTCTGGAGGGAAAAAAAATCCTACTAGGCTGTCGGTGGGAATAGACACTGGCAGCAGCCAGTAGAATGGACAAGCTCTGAATGCCTGAAAAGACTTAAGTCCAGAATGCCTAGGAGCTGACATTCCTTTGGCATATATCATGAGGACACCACCGATCAAAAGGCACATGCACCCCAGCAAACCTCCAGCACTGCTTCCTTCCAGTAGCCAAGAACGCAGCCAGCAAAATCCCCAACGAGAAATTAAAGCTTAAATGACATGTGGTAGATATATCTGGTAAACTATTTCTCATTCATAAACAACAGACACTCACATTAGGGAATTATAACACTGGGAGACTCAGGGATGGGCCTTAAAGGATCACAGCAAAGGGAAGTCAGTCAGACAGAGAAAGATCCTGGTATAACAGGTCTCATCTAGGCTGAATGAGAACAGACATATAAGTCAACAAATTGACATCCTAAGAAAGAGACATGGAGAATTCAAAGTCAGACAAAAAGTTTCAGAAATAATAAGTAATTAGATAAAGTGAAGGGCCTGGAATGAATTAGGGGTAAGTACCTAAAGCGATACACTTGTACCTATAAAATCATCGACATGAATTATCCTCCTCCTTCCTTCCCTCCATCCACATAGACACAGAAATCTGTAGCTCTAAGATAATCCACAAAAATTATCTATCTTCCTGCTTTCTATTCACAGAAGACTGTATCTGAAGTAGAAAAGGAACAAGGACCTGATGCTCACCACTCTGCTTAACCTATTAAGGAAAAAGGCCCCCCAAACCATAGAGATACCCATAGAGGACTTAATACCAGAATCAGGCAGCTGTTCAGTGAAAATAATCACAGTCTGACAAATGGACTGCGCTGCAGGGAGTGTTGGCAAGATGTTAAACAAAAGGGAAGGAAAACTGCCTACTGCATTATGTCCGACCTCCCTGACTTGGGATGCTATCCCATCCTGGAGGCTGAGGAGGCTTTGGTCCCACTGCTGATTTGGGGTCGGGTCCACACAGCCTGGCAGGGTGCCCTACTCTGAACATTTTTTTAAAGTCTACTGTGTTCAACATGTGGCTGGGACAAGAGTCCTGCATGTTATCAAGGCCCCAAGGAATTTCAAGGCAAAATTCAGCTAATTTCAACCTCTCCTGGTGCTGGAGATCCCAGCTCAAGCCTCCTTCCTGAGAGTGCAGCCTCCTAGCACCTAAGCACCCTCAGCTGTGTTCTGTGGACCCTGAAGGGATTAGTCTGGATGGGCTGTTTGCGAGATGTTTTGGGGGAAATAGTAGTGAGACTCAAGCCCTTTCCTGTTTGCTCAGGTCTCATTCCACTTTATTTGAAAGTCCAGGAAACCAACTTGTCCTAAGAATCTTCTTGCCACAAGGAACCAGAAAGCATGAAAAAAAATGTGCTGCTCTCTTGTGGACACTTTCTGTAACTACAACATGATCACCCTTGCTCACAGGTACAATTCACAAGACCTCACTTCAGTTCAATTGCTCAGTCTGCAACCCCATGACTGCAGCATGCCAGGCTTCCCTGTCCATCACCAACTCCCGGAGCTTGGTCAAACTCATGTCCATCGAGTTGGTGATGCCATCCAACCATCTCATCTTCTGTTGTCCCCTTCACCTCCTGCCTTTAATCTTTCCCAGTATCAGGGTCTTTTCCAATGAGTCAGTTCTTCCATCAGGTGGCCAAGGTACTGGAGCTTCAGCTTCAGCATCAGTCCTTCCAATGAATTTCCTTTAGGATTGACTTGTTGGATCTCCTTGCAGTCCAAGGGACTCTCAAGAGTCTTTTCCAACACCACAGAACAAAAGCATCAATTCTTCGGCACTCAGCTTTCTTTATAGTCCAAATGTCACATCCATACACGACTACTGGAAAAACCATAGTTCTGACTATATGGACCTTTGTTGGCAAAGTAATGTCTCTGCTTTTCAATATGCTATCTAGGTTGGTCATAGCTTTTCTTCCAAGGAGCAAGCATCTTTTAATTTCATGGCTGCAGTCACCATCTGCAGTGATTTTGGAGCCCAAGAAAATAAAGTTTGTCACTCTTTCCACTGTTTCCCCATCTATTTCCCATGAAGTGATGAGATTGGATGCCATGGTCTTCATTTTTTGAATGTTGAGTTTCAACTTTTCAGCTTTTTCACTCTTCTCTTTCACTCTCATCAAGAGGCTTTTTAGTTCCTCTTCACTTTCTGCCATAAGGATGGTGTCATCTGCATATCTGAGGTTACTGATATTTCTCCAGGCAATGATAATTCCAACTTGTGCTTCATCCAGCCCAGCATTTCTCATGATGTACTCTGGATATAAGTTAAATAAGCAGGGTGACAATATACAGCCTTGACTTACTCCTTTCCCTATTTGGAACCAGTCTATTGTTCCT
>NW_011494712.1:27405-31328 GCF_000754665.1 Bison bison bison
ATTGTTCCATGTCTGGTTCTACCTGTTGCTTCTTGACCTGCATACAGGTTTCTCAGGAGGCAGGTCAGGTGGTCTGGTGTTCCCATCTCTTGAATCTTCCACAGTTTGTTGTGATCCACACAGTCAAAGGCTTTAGCATAGTCAATGAAGCAGAAATAGATGTTTTTCTGGAACTCTCTTGGTTTCTTGATGATCCAGCAGATGTTGGCAATTTGATCTGGTTCCTCTGCCTTTTCTAATTCCAGCTTGAACATCTGGAAGTTCTTGGTTCATGTACTGTTGAATTCTAGCTTGGAGAATTTGAGCACTACTTTGCTAGCCTGTGAGATGAGTGCAATTGTGTGGTAGTTTGAGCATTCTTTGGCATTGCCTTTCTTTGAGATTGGAATGAAAACTGACATTTTCCAGTCCTCTGGCTGCTTCTGAGTTTTCCAAATTTGCTTGCATACTGAGTGCAGGACTTTCACAGCATCATCTTTTAGGATTTGAAATAGCTCAGCTGGAATTTCATCACCTCCACTAGCTTTGTTCATAGTGATGTTTCCTAAGGTCCACCTGACTACTCATTGCAGGATGTTTGGTTCTAGGTGAGTGATCACATCATCGTGGTTATCTGGGTAATGAACATCTTTTTTGTATAGTTCTTCTGTGTCTTCTTGCCACCTTTTAATATCTTCTGCTTCTGTTAGATCCATACCATATCTGCCATTTATAGTGTCCATCTTTGCATGAAATGTTCCCTTGGTATCTCTAATTTTCTTAAAGAAATCTCCAGTCTTTTCCATTTTATCATTTCCCTCTATTTCTTTGCATTGATCACTAAGAAAGTCTTTTTTTCTCTCCTTGCTATTCTTTGGAACTCTGCATTCAGATGGTTATATCTTTCCTTTCCTTCTTTGCCTTTCATTTCTCTTCTTTTCTCAGCTATTTTTAAGGCCCCCTCAGAAAACCATTTTGCCTTTTTGCATTTCCTTTCCTTGGGGATGGTCTTGATCACTGCCTCCTGTACAATGCCATGAATCTCCATCCATAGTTCTTCAGGCACTCTGTCTATCAGATCTAATCCCTTGAATCTATTTGTCACTTTCACTGTATAATCATAAGGGATTTGACTTAGGTTATCCCTGAAGGGTGTAGTGGTTTTCCCTACTTTCTTCAATTTAAGTCTGAATTTGGCAATAAGGAGTTCATGATCTGAGCCATAGTCAGCTCCTGGTCTTGTTTTTGCTGACTGTATAGAGCTTCTCCATCTTTGGCTGCAAAGATTATAATCAGTCTGATTTTGGTGTTGACCATCTGGTGATGTCCATGTGTAGAGTTGTCTCTTGTGTTGTTGGAAGAGGGTGTTTGCTATGACCAGTGGGGTCTCTTGGCAAAACTCTGTTAGCCTTTGCCCTGAATTATTCTGTACTTCAAGGCCAAACTTGCCTGTTACTCCAAGTATCTCTTGACTTCCTACTTTGGCATCCAGTCCCCTATGATAAAAAGGACATCTGAAGGTCTGGGGTTACTTAAATGACAGCTGCCCTCAGGAAATATCCTGTGGCTGGCACCTAAGAAATAAATTCCAAACACAGCTGATATTCACGAGGACGCTGCCAAAGTTAAATTGTCCTTACTCCATTTAGGGAGAAAAAGAAAAAGAACAGAAGCACCCAAACCTCCTCCACCAAACAACCCTAATTGCTGCAGGAATGATATTCAAAAGGACTGTGGAGAATCAAATTCCAACACTTAGAATGGACCACATCACAAGTCTACACGCAATAAATGTGAAAAGACTCTACAAGAAAAAAAGTCTCCCTAGCCTGTCCCTGGGAATGGACATTGGCAGCAGACACTAGAATGGAGTCTCCAAATATCTGGAAAAAGCTATGAAGTCCGGCTAAACCTAGGATCTGAAATTCCCACACCTTGGCCTACATCCTGAGAACACCATCGATCAAAAGGCTCATAAAACCAACAAACCTCCAGCACTGCTTCCTTCCAGTAGCAAAGACACACAGTCAACAAAATCCCCAACGAGGATTAAATAAGGTGTGGTACAAATGTATCTGGTAGACTATTTCTCACTCATAAAAAACAGACAGTTAAATTAGGGAATTATAGCACTGGGAGACACAGGGATGGACCTTGAAGGATCACAGGCAAAGGGAAGTCAGGTAGAGAGAGATCCTGGTATGTGAGGTCTGCTACAGGCCAAATGAGGACAGACATACAAGCCAAAAAATTGACATCCCAGAAGGAGACTTGGAGAATTGAAAGTCAAAAAGTTTCAGAAAAAAATGGATAAACAAACAATTAGTAAAGGGTCTGGAATTAGGGGGTCTATACCTAAAGCGACCACACCTGCAGCTGTATAAATCACCCATGGGTTCTCCTCCTCCTTCCTTCCTTCCATCCACACAGAAATCTGGAGCTCTAAGAGATAACCCACAAAAATTATCTCCTGTCTTCCTGCTTTCCTATTCACAGAAATGTGTATCTGAGATGGAAAAGGCATGAAGACCTGATGCTCACCACTTTGCTCGACCTTCTAAGGCAAAACGTCCCCCCAAACCATAGAGATACCCCATAGATGACAATACCTGAATCAGGCAGCTGTTTTGTAACAATAATCACAGTCTGGCAAATGGACTGCGCTGCAGGGAGTGTTGGCAAGATGTTAAACAAAAGGGAAGGAAAGCAGTGCCCACTGTATACCTCCCTGACTTGGGATGCTATCCCGTCCTGGAGGGTGAGGAGGCTTTTCTCCCACTGCTGATTTGGGGTGGGGTCCACACAGCCTGGCAGGGTGCCCTACTCTGAACACTTTAAAGGTCTACAATGTTCAACGACTGGCTGGGACAAAAGCCCCACATGCCATCAAGACCCTGAGGAATTTCAAGGCAAAAGTGAGCTAATTTCAACCTCTCCTGGTGCTGGGGATCCCAGCTCAAGCCTTCTTCCTGAGAGTGCAGCCTCCTAGCACCTAAGCACCCTCAGCTGTGTTCTGTGGACCCTGAAGGGATTAGTCTGGATAGGCTGTTTGCGAGATGCTTTGCAGGAAACCGTAGTGAAACCCAAGCCCTCTCCTGTTTGCTCAGGCACATTCCAATCTATTTAACAGCCCAGGAAGCCAACTTGCCCTAAGAATCTTCTTGCCCCCAGGAAGCAAAGGAGGACATGGAAAAGTGCTGCCGCCTTGCGGACATTGTGTGTAACAAGAACATGATCACCGTTGCTCACAGGCACCTCAATTCACAAGGCCCGGGGTTCCTTAAATGACAGCTGCCCTCAGGAAATGTCCTGTGGCCGGCACCTGAGAAACAAATTTCAGGCACAGCGACGTTCAGGAAGCCAACTGGCAAAGGAAAATTGTCCTCACCCTGTAGGAGACAGGAAGAATAAAAGAAAAGCAGGCCCGGCAAGGGCCACAAAAGAAATTTATAATTGTTGATAAACTGGATGCTATAAGGCATGAGACTCTTGGGAACAAGTCCAGAGGGAACAGTTCATAGTCTTGAAAACAAGATATGATCCTGGGGTCGGAACCGACCCCAGACTGTCTCAACTGGCATCTTAGAGTCACACGTTTTACGTATCTGGTGGGAAATCTATAGATAAGAGTATTAGTCTTAGTTACTGATTTGTTATTGATTACTGTTTCCTAATTACTCAATGGTTAATGATATTTGTTCTTTGGCCCTGAAGGCCACATGAGTTAGAGTTTAACTCCCCGCATATTCTTTCATTCACGGCTGAAAGTATAATAAAGCTGCTTGGATTCAGTTTCGGCACCTTCACCACGGAGCGGTGTCGGTCCCCTGATCCTCGCTTTTCTCTGAATTCTTGTGTCTCATTTCTCTTTCTCTCTCCATATCGCAATTTCGGAAACCCTGTTTGTCGAGCTGGTCTCGACATCACCCCATTTGGGGGGGGGG
>NW_011494712.1:31428-51364 GCF_000754665.1 Bison bison bison
TGAAAGTGAAGTCGCTCAGTCATGCCTGACTCTTAGTGACCCCATGGACTGTAGCCTACCAGGCTCCTCATCCATGGGATTTTCCAGGCAAGAGTACTGGAGTGGGGTGCCATTGCCTTCTCTGAACTGCTTTAGGAATGCCAATCAAAAGGACCATGGGAAATCAAATCCCCACACTCACAATGGCCAACATCACAGGTCTACATAAATACATGCGAGAAGATCCTGTAAGAAAAAGAATCCCCTAACCTGTCCCTGGGAATGCACACTGGCAGCAGACACTAGAATGGACAGTCTCCAAGTACCTGGGGAAAAAACTGTCAAGTCTGGCTAAGCCTAGGAACTGACATTCCCACACCTTGGCCTATATCCTGAGAACACCATCCATCAAAAGGCACAGGAGCCCCAACAAACACCCAGCACTACCTCCTTCCTGTAGCCAAGAAACGTAGTGAGCAAAATCTCCAATGAGAGATTAAAGCTTAAACAAGATGTGGTACATATATCCAGTCGACTATTTCTCAAGCATAAAAAACAGACACTGAAATTAGGGAATTATAACACCGGTAAGCACAGGCATGGACCTTGAAGGATCCAAGGCAAAGGGAAGTCAGTCAGGCAAAGGAACAGGCTGGTATAAGAGGTCTCATCTAGGTCAAATAAGACAGACATACAAGTCAACAAATTGACATCCTAAGAAAGTGACATGGGGAATTCAAAGTAAAAAAAAGGTTTTAGAAATAAATAAATAAATGAAGGGCCTGGAACAAATTAGGGGGTAAGTACCTAAAGCAACAACATCTGTACCTGTAATAAATCATCCACATGGATTATCCTCCTCCTTCCTTCCCTCCATCCACATAGACACAGAAATTTGCAGCTCTAAGAGATAATCCACAAAAATTATCTCCTAACTTCCTGCTTTCTATTCACACAAAGGTGTATCTGAGGTCAAAAAGGCACGAGGACCTGATGCTCACCACTCTGCTCAATCTTCTAAGGCAATCAGTCCTCCAAATCCATAGAGACACCCCAATCCTAGATGACTTAATACCTGAATCAAGCAGCTGTTCGGTGACAATAATCACAGTCTGGCAAATGGACTACGCTGCAGGGAGTGTTGGCAAGATGTTAAACAAAAGGGAAGGAAAGCAGTGCCCACTGTGTTAGGTCCAACTCCCTGACTTAGGATGCTATCCCATCCCCGGAGGCTGAGCAGGCTTGGGTCCCACTGCAACACTTTTTAAAAGTCTACCGTGTGCTATGTCTGGCTAGGACAAGAGTCCCTTGATGCATCAAGGCCATGAGGAATTTTAAGGCAAATGTCAGCTAGCCTAGAGCTCTCTGGTGTTGGGGATCCTAACACAAGCCTCCTTCCTGAGAGTGCAGCCTCCTAGCACCTGAACACCCTCAGCTGTGTACTGTGCACCCTGAAGGGATTAGTCTACATGGGCTGTTTGTGAGATGCTTTGGGGGAAACAGTAGTGAGACTCAAGCCCTCTCCTGTTTGTTCAGGCACGTTCCACTCTGTTTCCCAGCTCGGGAAGCGAACTTGCCCTGACTCTGCTTTCCCCCGGGAGCAAAGGTGGGCATGAAAAGTGCTGCCGCCTTGTGGACATCGTCTGTAACAACAATATGACCGTCCTTGCTCACAGGCACCTCAATTCACAAGGCCCGGGGTTCCTTAAATACCAGCTGCCCTCAGGAAATGTCCTGTGACCGGCACCTGAGAAATAAATTCTAAAAACATCCTATTTTCAGGAAGCCAACTGCTGAAGGTAAATTGTCCTCACACCCTTTATGAGGGAATTACAGACCTACCCAAACCTCTGCCGCCAAGCAAGATGCTCTGCATCCCTAATGGCTGCAGGAATGCCAATCAAAAGGACAATGGGAAATTAAATTGTAACACTCAAAATGGGGAATGTGACAAGTCTACAAGAAATAAATGTGGAAGATAGTCTGGGGGAAAAAGAATCCCTGTGGGCTTTTGGTGGGAATACATCTTGGCAGCACCCACTAGAATAGAAATTCTCTGAATGAGTGGAAAAACAAACTCTCAAGACCAAGACGGGCTTAGCCTAGGATCTGACATGAGCACCGTGGCCCATATCCTGAGAACACCATCTTTTTCAGTCTTAGGACCCCAAATGAAGAAAGTATGATGCCTTTACTGATTAGAGAAAGATCGTATTTTAAACTCTAAAAAAAATGGTCAGAGAATTTATTGAGGAATACATTTCTTTAAGCAAAAGAGCAAACCAGTGTAACAGGACAACGGCTTGCCTGGTGGCTCAGATGGTAAAGAATCTTCCTGAAACGTGGGAAAACTGGGTTTGATCCCTGAGTTGGGAAGATCCCCTGGAGAAGAGCATGGCAACCCACTCCAATATTCTTGCCTGGAGAATCCCATGGCCAGAGGAGCCTGGAAGGCTCCGGTCTGTGGGGTCTTGAAGAGTCGAACATGACTGAGAGACTGAGCACAGCATGTTACAGGTCAAAGGATTTTTCATATCTTTGATTTAAAAGAATTTCCTACATATATATAGTAAAAATATTTTGCAAGATGCATTTACAAATAGAATCACATTTGTTCCTGTCAATAACCCTGGGATTTGTTAATGTTATCACCTGTTTCTATCCAAGGATGTTGATGAACAACAAGGTTAAGAAAACTGACCAAGTCGTTAAGTGAGGAGGAGTTAAGCAAAACGAGTCACACATTTATTCCACCACATAAACTGTGTTTCCTAAACAAGAATCAGGGTAAAAAATCTTCAGCAGAAAATGTTAAGTGTAGACGTCATTTAAAATATCCAAATATTTTAAATCATGGAAGCACTGCAGTTGACATGGTAATATTAATATAGTCTTTCTCAGAGCTTTTTCCCTCTATTTCTGCTTGCATTGCAGACCTGGACCCACACCAGGTGCTTCCCAATGGTGGCATGTAGATTTCCTGATTGATATCAGGAAGGACTATTTGCACAAAAATGTTTAGATGATTTATAAACACAGAATTTCCATACATCATATAACATACCAAGATAACCTAGAAATATTGGTAGACTCAGGAAATTTTCACACTTGTTCTGGAGATGGGAGAATGATTGGAGAATATACGTTAGCAGAGATTTCCAAATGAAAGCGAAAAATCAGGAAGAAAAGTTAAAATGGTGTATTGGTACTTGTTCCCTGGTGGCTTAAATGGTGAAGAATCTGCCTGCAATGCAGGAGACCTGGGTTTGATTCCTGGGTCAGAAAGATCCCCTAGAGAAGGAAACAGCAATTCACTCCAGTATTCTTGCCTGGGAAACTCCACGAACAGAGGAGCCTGGCGGGCTATAGTCCGTGGGGTCGGAAAGAGTCAGATATAACTGAGTGACC
Source organism: Bison bison bison (assembly GCF_000754665.1). Classification (NCBI taxonomy): domain Eukaryota; kingdom Metazoa; phylum Chordata; class Mammalia; order Artiodactyla; family Bovidae; genus Bison; species Bison bison. The sequence goes on from NW_011494712.1 coordinate 34,816, forward strand.
AAGAGTTTCACTTTCATTGGTAGTTGCAATTTCCGTTGGGTTTTTATTAGTTTACAGACACCTAAGTGTTATGAGATCAGGGCATTAATATGATCTTTACACCCTGCCCAAGTATTTCTGCCTTGCTCATGTCTTCCCAAGTTAGCTTTAAATCCAACAGAAGTCTTTCTTAAGACAAAATCGCTCATGGGAATAGAAACCTATTACACCAGGAACTTAAATTCTCAGTGAAAAGAGTGAGCATAGAGAACAGAACAGGTAGATAGAGACAGAGGGTAAAGAGACATGCTTTTCCCTCTTTACAGATAAGGGTTTGATCCATCAGTGCATTTCCTGTTGGAATCTATGAGGTGTGTTTTCACCTTGTATTAAATGGAGACTCTAACAGAGTTTAGCAAGAACAGGATAACCTTTCTTGGGATGTAGCAAAGTCCTCTCATTGAATGATTTCATATGATGCAAGTGGCTGCTTTTGGAGGCTACTGAGGAAGATCCTACATTTTTTTAAAGGGAATGGGCTGGATTTTTCAGGATCTTTGCCACTGTAGATTCTAAGTTTCTGAGAACTTTTTTATGAATAAGAAGTGATGAAGATATAGGAAGTCTCTTCTCAGAGGTTAGGCGTAGAATTCCATGTGTTGGTCACTGAGACAACATTGCCATGGCGTAAAACTCACATTTTGGTCTTACTTTTAAGAGATGAGTAAGCACCTTTGACAAACAGTGTGTTTTCTGCAGTGCTGCCGTTGGATTTCTTCTCTCCTCTGCTCATTCCTTCCTTCTTTTCTCTTCCTCCTGCATTTCGTCCTCCTCCTCTTTGTCGTCTTCTTCCTCTCAGTATCTCTCTCCTCCTCCTTTTTATCTAAAATTTTTCAACACTGCATCTGTTGCTGGAATTTTCCATACAATTATTTTTAGAGGTGAGTCTTTTTAATTAATAGGTTTTAAACACCCTTGTATCAGAAAGATCCTTAACAAATGGAATAGAATAAAATAATAAAGCCATAAATTTGGTTTCAAAATGATATCTGCTCACAGCTTAGAGAAAACCAACTTGCTTAAATTATTTAGAACATATCATTTGGGGTTATCTGATTTTTATTCTATGAGGACTCCATGCCTTTCACTGGCCATGTGCTCTTTCACATCTTTCTAAGATGTAGATAACTGATACCATTGCAAAAATAATTCCTGTACACATATATGTAGATAAATTCTTTCCTGTGGAGTTTCAATTGACTTGTCTACCTTACTGTGGAACAAATCAGTTTTATATCCATTTCTAAATTGATTTCAGTATTGATATTGTTGTTCAGTCACTAAGTCGTGTCCGGCTCTCTGAGATCCCATGGACTGCAGCACCCCAGGCTTCCCCGTCCTTCTCTCTCTACCAGAGTTTGCTCAAATTTATGTCCATTGAGTTGGTGATACTATCTAACCATCTTATCCTCTACTGTCCTCTTCTCCTTTTGCCTTTTATCTTCCCAGCATCAGGGTCTTTTCCAATGAGTCATCTCTTTGCATCAGGTAGCCAACATATTGGAGTTTCAGCTTTAGCATCAATACTCTCAATGAATGTTCAAGGTTTATTTCCTTTTGTATTGACTGTGATGATCTCTTTGCAGTCCATGGGACTCTCAAGAGTCTTCTCTAGCACCACAATTTGAAAGCATCAGTTCTTCAGGACTCAGCCTTCTTTATGGTTCAAAGCTCACATCCATACATGACTACTGGAAAAACTGTAGCTTTGACTCTACAGAACTTTTTTGGCAAAGTGATGTCTTTGCTTTTTAATATGCTAAGTTGGTCATAGCTTTCTTCCAAGGGGCAGAAAGAAAGAAAGAAAGTGAAGCTCAGTTGTGTCCGACTCTTTGCGACTCCATGGACTGTAGCCTACCAGGCTCCTCCCTCCATGGGATTCTCCAGGCAAGAGTGCTGGAGTGGGTTGCCATTTCCTTCTCCAGGGGATCTTCCCGACCCAGGTCTCCTGCATTCCAGGCAGACGCTTTAACCTCTGAGCCACCAGGGAAGCTCATTAAGGGTCTTTTAATTTCATGGCTGAAGTCACTGTCTACAGTGATTTTGGAACCCAAGAAAATAAAGTCTGTCACTGTTTCTACTTTTTTCCTTTCTATTTACCATGAAGTAATGGAACCAGATGCCATGATCTTAGTTTTCTGAATGTTGGCTTTAAGCCCACTTTTTCACTGTTCACTTTCACTTTCATCAAGAGGCTCTTTAGTTCTTCTTCAGTCCAGTGCAGTGTTAGTGGCTCAGTCGTGTCTGACTCTTAGTGACCCTATGGACTGTAGCTGGCCAGGCTCCTCGTCCATGGTATTTTCCAAGCAAGAATATGAAGTGGATTGCCATTTCCCTTCTCCAGGGCATCTTCCTGACCCAGGGATTGAACCCAGGTCTCCCATATTGCAGGAAGTCTCTTCACCATCTGAGCTACAGGGGAGTTCTTCTTCAGTCTCTGCCATTAGAGTGGTATCATCTGTATATCTGAGGTTGTTGATATTTTCCCCAGCAATCTTGATTCCAGTTTGTGATTCATCCAGCCTGTCATTTCACATTCCACATGAGGTACTCTCTATACAAGTTAAATAGTGTGACAATATGCAGCCTTGTCATATTCCTTTCCTTATTTTAAACCAGTATGTTGTTCTATGTCCAGTTCTAACTGTTGCTTCTTGATTTGCATACAGGTTTCTCAGGAGGCAGGTAAAGTGGTTTGGTAATCCCATCTCTAAGAAATTTCCACAGTTTGTTGTGATCTACATAGTCAAAGGCTTTACTATAGTCAATGAAACAGAAGTAGATGTTTTTCTGGAACTCTGTTGCTTTCTCTATGTTCGAACGAATGTTGGCAATGATCTCTGATTCTTCTGCCTTTTCTAAATCCAGCTTGTACATCTGGAAGTTCTTGGTTCACGTACTGTTGAAGTCTAGCTTGAAGGATTTTGAGCATAACCTTGATATCATGAGAAATGAGTGCAATTGTCCAGTAGTTGGAACAATCTTTGGCATTGCCTTTTTTGGAATTGTAATAAAAATTGACCTTTTCCAGTTATGAGGCCACTGCTCAGTTTCCCAAATTTGCTGACATACTGAGTACAGCACTTTAATAGCATCATCTTTTAGGATATGAAATAGCTCAACTGGAATTATAGCACCTCCATTAGCTTTGTTTGTAGTAATGCTTCCTGAGTATGACTTCACACTCCAGGATGTCTGGCTCTAGGTGAGTGACCACACCATTATGGTTATCTGAGTCATTCAAATCTTTTTTGTCTAGTTCTTCTGTGTCTTCTTGCCACCTCTTCTTCATCTCGCCTGCCTCTGTTTGGTCCTTTCTGATCTGCCCTTTATTGTGCTCACCCTTGCATGAATGTTCAGTATCCTGATTTATAAATAGTTATGTTTTTTTCATTTTCCTTAATGTGGTTTTCATATCTGCCTAGCCTCCTTTCTAATACGGTAGTAACTAAGATCTTCAACACATTCATTTTATACCTGTAGGACTGTCACGATTTTATATATGCATTTTTTGAAAACCATTCTTTAATGCATAGACAGGAACAATTAAATATAGTGCCTAAAGAAAAAATATTCAAAGTACAATTAACTCCTGTTTTAGAAATTACAGATCGCATCACTATTAAAGTAAAAGGAAGGCATGTTTTAAAAAGTATTTAATGAATAAAATTAGTTTCTATTTTCTTCAGTGACCTTTCTTTTACTCTACAATAAAATTGTTATAATAAAATTTGCTGCTTACCATGCAGGTTCACATTGGACTTTCCTACACTTTTAATTGGGAGAATGGATGTAGTAATTCCCTGGGCAGTGATTTCCCAATATCAAAATGCCCCTCTAAAAAAGGCCATCATGGAGAACATTTCAGAATATGGCATGTAGTCTCTCAAAAAGTGCTGACCTTCCCAGTCACTCAAAGATTTAGGGGCTGCAGTACAATTTACATTTTTAAAAAGTAATTACCAAGAAAGCATGTAGAGGCTAAAGAGGTGGTTTACCAATTAAATACTGAGTTACTTAGCATAGAGATAACGGTAATAAAGGCAATTCCCATGAGCTGATAGTTTTCCCAGAAGGACTTATAAGAACTCCACTGCCCCTATATGCTTCCCAACTGTGTTCATTTTCAAATTTTAATCAATTGTAGTATTATTCTGTGGGCCTACTTAGAACAGCTTGCTAACCTGTGATACCCATACAGGCTGGGAGGGGAGACAGGCACTATAATTCACCCTTCCTTCCCAAGAATTGTTGTTCAGTCACTCAGTTATGTCCAACTCTGTGACCCCATGGACTGCCACATGCCAGGCTTCCCTGTCCTTCACCATCTCCTGGAGTTTTCTCAAACTCATATTCATTGAATTGGTGATGCCATCCAACCTTCTCATCCTCTGTTGTCTCCTTCTCCTCTTGCCTTCAATCTTTCCCAGGATCAGGGTCTTTTCCAGTGAGTTGGCTGTTTGCATCAGGTGGCCAAAGTATTAGAGCTTGAGCTTCAGCATCAGTCCTTCCAATGAATATTCAGGGTTGATTTTCTTTAGGATTGACGGGTTTGATCTCCTTGCTGTCCAAGGCACTCTCAAGAGTCTTCTCTAGCACCAAGACCTCAAAATTATCAGTTCTTCAGTGCTCAGCCTGTTTTATTTTCCAGCTCTCACATCCCTACATGACTACTGGAAAAACCATAACTTTTACTAGTCTAAGCCCTGCTTTCTTTGTTCCTGCTTTCCTGCTTGAATGTTTTCACTTGTATCCTGTCTAACATTCTGTAGATTACCAACTGTAATGGCTCCAACATCTGGGTGAAAATAATGAACGTGCCTTATTGGTCCCAAAGGAGAATGGTAAGCAAATCATGGAGAAGCTGTCCAGAGACTGGCCAGTGGGAAGATACAGCTAGGGCTCACCCACTGATGACAGGAGTTCAAGGTTGAATTCTAACACATTGATTTTTAGGAACTTCTCAAAATCTTACATTATGAATGATTCTGAACCTGGAAGCCAGCTAAGTAAGAAAAATTGCCATAACCCCTTAGCATGGTCTGTAATAGGCAAAGAGCGGGCCATGTATACATAGATCAACAGTTTTAAATATTTTGTCATACATGGATTAAACAAATTTTCTTATTTTCCTCTGACCTATATAATTTTTTTTCCAAAATTTGAACTAGTAGCAAAATGAAATACCCTATGCATATATTCTAAATGTTATATATAAGATATAAATATTACATGTAATAGCTTAGGAGTCAGATATTTGTGGTTGAGAATACTCTTTTTAACATAACTCCCAACTTGGCAAGTGAATCACCCACTTCAGTTTTCAAACCAGCAAATTGAATAGGACTAAAAAACAAAACAAAACATAAATTTGAACAAATGTATCTTTTTAATTTTGGCTAAGAGAACTTCCTAAAGAGAATGGTACATGTAAGCAGAAAGAGTACTTCTCATTGCCTCATAGAAAATACAGCCTCAGTAAATATTTACTGAATAAATAAGAAATTAATAATCTTGAAATTATGAGATTTAGATTAAAGTTGTGTGACCTTATACAAGTTTCCTAATCTCTGGGTTTATTTTTCCTCTTGCCATTAAAATATGATAGATGGGCTATATTGTCTTTAAATTCTCCTAGAAGTCCCAATCTTTAGGGATTCTGTATATTTAAGAGAAATCCTAAATTTGTATGAAGAAAAATCATGTCTGCCTACACACTGGATTGTCATGGCATTTGATAAGCAATGGATATGTTTATATATCCACAAATAACAAATATATCCTAATCCATATGTCTATCACTTTAACTGGTAACTGATGAAAAATAACACTGGCCAGTTGACTTTTAGGCTTTGAGCATGAAGTAAATGAGGTCCAAGGAGTTAATTTGACATCTTTTTCCAAGTCATAGAAAATAAAATACAAATTCTGACCAAAGATGTTTGAAAACAGTACAGTTGATTACAAAGATTGGAGGAAACAGGAAAGAGATTTGACTCTGAGCTAAGATATCTCTCTCCAAATGTTTGCCTGCTCTGTAGATAAAGCATCATATTTTCATATGGAATATGCTAGTATTAATAATAAAATGCACCAAATCCTGGTTACCTTTAATATATTTCAAATATTACTAAACATCTGTCTCCAACAATGTATTTTTGGCTTCTGGATTAGTGTATTTTAAAGTGCTTATACAGATGTTTGGTTCTGTGTACTACATAGACATTAAACTATAAATTCATTTTAGCAATTATAAAGGGAAATAAAATCAGAAAAATGATAATATTGCCATGTATTTCAATATTTTACAGTATCAATATTATATGAAGCAACTAGAAAAAATTTAGAGATAATATATAATCTATGCAGGGCTTCCCAGCTGATGCTAGTGGTAGAGAACCTGCCTGCCAATGCAGGAGACGTAAGAGATACAGGTTCAATTCCTGGATAGGAAAGATCCCCTGGAGGAGAGCAAGGCAATCCACTCCAGTATTCTTGCTTGGAGAACCCCATGGACAGAGGAGCCTGGCAGACTACAGTCCACAGGGTGGCAAAGAATAGGACATGACTAAAGCAACTTAGTATGCACACATGCTTTTAAAAGGAAGAAAAAAATATAAGTCATTAAGTTAGGGCCTAAAAATATAAGAAAGGCCATGTTCTTTTCTCTAACACCAAAGAAATTCCTCTCCAGGGTACCCTACCCTACGATCCAATGAGTACTCTAGGTTTCCTGTGAACAAATGTGAAAAACTAGGATATAGTTTGTATCCAGAACTTTCTAACATAAGCTTTCTAGCAATATTCAAGAAATACACAGTTGATATCTGTACTCTTATTAAGAATATGGCAAGTATAGACAATGAAGGATACTTTCTCCCTACAGAAACATGTAATGAAACAAGAAGAAACACTAACTTATATTTCAGAGCCATTCATGGTAGTATTTTGTCTCGTGGAGCATCAAGCACCATTTCTAAATTTTTAATATTCCCATTCATATCTTTAAGAATTCTTGTCCATGTTAGGTTTTATACTAAGAACTATAACTTTTGCACTACCATTAATTGTCACCTTATAGGGATATTCTCCCAAAGATGGAGAACTCCTCTTAGTAAATCAAATATAAACAGAGAAGGAAATTAGGCAATTTATCTCTCTCTGATCCATTTGCTTTCAGTCAAAAAATTTCTTCCTTGGGGTCATGATTTTAAGAAACAAAGTGCCCACTGTCAAAAAAAAAAAAAAAAAACCACTTTGTTTATCCTGCATTTGATTCTTCAACACATTTGATGAGTAAAAGTAATTTCACTCTACCAAAACCCTTGTTAATCACTGTATAGATTCATAAAATTTCTTTACTGTTTCCTTGCCTATGAAAACATTCTCTTCCTTTTGCCTGAAAAATGTCGTGGCCTTCCTAAGGAACTTTTCAGTTCATCTAATTGATTTTGGAATAGAGACTTCAGAACTGTTAATAAACATTAGTACAGAGTTTGTGTTTTTCTGAAATGATTATTAAATTAACAACATATGTTAGTTTATATATTTCCTGTCCAGAATGTATTTTCAGGATCCTGGATATTCTGAGAGTTCTTATGGCTACTTTAGAAGATGGATAAAAATCCAGGTCAGAACACTCAGTGGTGAATCTTCTATTCCTGATGAGGTGGGAGTTCCATTTCCCTGCTGGATAAGTAGAGAATCATACAGACTGGATATATTCAGTTTACAGGAAGAAGAGGATAATTAATTATTCTGGTTAACACTGGAATAGCTAGGTTTATGAATTTATACATTTACATATGTATTAACTTACTTGCTTACTGATTTTTAAGAAGTGCTTGAAGCCATTTTCTGGCATCAGAAAGAAGAGAAAATGTATTGGTTGACTAAGATTCATCATCAACCACGCATTTCTCAATCTGATAACTGATTATCTTGGCACGGATCTGCAGGCTTGACATAGAGACGTTATAAAAATTTACTAGAATGCCAGTGAAGTGACAGACATTTATGATAACAGACAGCTGTTAAACAGGTTGATAAAGTATTTCAGACATCTTCAGCACTTCAGATAGAAAATGGCAATGGGATCCTTTGATTAAGCAGCCATTTCTTAGATACATGGCTTTAAATCATTTACTGGCATCTAGAGATTTATAATGTTTTATTACTTTTTTCTTATGAAAATGTTTAAAACTGTTAGAAAATATAATAAAAATAATCTAACTGCTAGGAGTAGAAAAGAACAATTATATAAGATAATAAGCTGAGGTTTAAAAGAAAAAAATGACACTAATATTGTTTTTATCTGATTAAGGCTAGAAGAATACAAATACAACTCACCTCGTCTGCATGGATGGCTCTAGCTTATTTCATGACAAAATCTGCATTTCAGGCTTTGTACTAAATTTAAAAATAAAAAATACCATTTTAGAACCCTCTTTTATCCCTAGAATGGTTTTGGGTTTGTATATGCCTAGAGTCGTCCAAGTTTTGAATTTACTGGTGGGAATTTTTTGGATTCATAGATGTCATAGATTTGGAAGGAATCTGATGTGTTATGTGGTGCAGTCACTTTCATTTGACTATTTTATTGACTTTAATTAGAACAAAAACAACCAAATAAAGCTATTTGTCTCAGTTAAAGCAAAGAGAAATTCACTGATGTCCCCGCTCTGTTCATTCTGTCAGGTCCCAAGATCATTATGCACCATAATTCACTGGGTTTCAGTATGTGTATAATATTCTTGGATGGCAAAGTTGGAGCAGCATAGGGAAGATAGTCAGGGCTGACAAGGAGATGAACATGGCATTGCACAGATTTAGGTGCATTTCATAATCCACTCCAACAACAACCAGCAGTTCTAGGCACCTGTGTAGAGTGATACATTTCCATTAAGCCAAAGGTAATTCCAAGAATTTTAGAGAGTATCTCACTCTTTGGAAAGATATCCAGAATTGTGTATTATTAAAAACAGCCACAGCTGGGCTGGACCAATTGATCAACAGGACTCAGAGTAACTTGTTGTCAAGGCTCCTGCCATGACTGTTTACGGTTGCTTAGTCACTAAGTCCTGTCTGACTCTTTTGTGACCCCATGGACTGTAGCCCGTCAGATTTCTCTGTCTATGGGGTTTTCCAGGCAAGAATACTGGAGTGGGTTGCCATTTCCTTTTCCACTTCAAGAAAAGGAAATGCTTCTAAACTTAGAATTAGCCATTTCTTTTTTTAAAAGAATTTTGTTTTTAAAACCAAACCTTATTTCTCAGGACAGTTTTAGACTTACAGAAAAATGGAGAAGATAATACAGAATTCCCACATACCCTGTACTCAGTTTTCCCCTATGGCTAACATCTTGCATTACAACAGTATGCTTCTGACAGTTTGTGAACTAATAGTTGGGCTTCCCTGATAGCTTAGTTAGTAAAGAATCTGCCTGCAATGCAGGAGACCCCGGTTCAATTCCTGGGTCAGGAAGATCTGCTGGAGAAGGCATAGGTTACTCACTCCAGTATTCTTGGGGTTCCCTTGTGGCTCAGCTGGGGAGACCTGGGTTTAATCCCTGTGTTGGGAAGATCCCCTGGAGAATGGAAAGTCTACCCACTCCAGTATGCTGGCCTGGAGAATGGGGTCGCAAAAAGTAGGACACCACTGAGTGACTTTCACTTTCAGTGATACATTATTACTAGCCGAAGGCCTCACTTTATTAAGATTTCCTTCGTAATGTCCTTTCCTGTTCCACGATCCCATTCAGGACACATGACATTTCGTCATCATGTCTCCCTGGGCTCCTCTTGACTGGGACAGTTTCTCAGACATTCCTTGTTGTTGATGACCCTGGCAGTTTTCAAGTGTTTTGTAGAATGCCCTTCTACTGGAATTTTCCTGGGGTTTCTCTCATAATCAGATTGGACTGATGGGTTCTGCGAGGAAAAATATGATGTAAAGCACCATTTTCAACACACCAGATAAAGGAAACATACTATCAATACGACCTTTCACTGCTGGTGGTAACCTTGATCACGTGACTGAGGCAACGCTCAGCAGATTTTCTCCACTATAAAGTTACTCTCATTTCTAAGACATAGCTGGCACAGGTGGATGAAGTGACTCTCAACAGTTAATATACCATGCTTCCTCATGCTTCGTGCAGCTATCTTCTTTTTATTTATAAAAAGTAATAGTGCCTTGAGAATTTAGTTTCTACAGGTTTTTGAGAAGACTTGTGTAATTCACATCTGCATCTTCAAAAGAAGTTCTTATTAGGAAATTTAGATTAAAAATACATGCCATACTGACATAATTAAAAACAAAAACAACAAAATAAGGTCCAAACTGTAATATAAAGGAGATATAAAGGGAAAGTAGTTTACAATGAATATGTACCTCAGTATGCAAATTTCTGAGCACAGCTATCTGGAAAAACTAATATATTAGAGACTTTTGCCTACATATAGAATTACATGAATGCAGCAAGCCTTAAGGGGTTTCCCCGGTGACTCAGTGGTAAAGAATCTGCCTGCAATGCAGGAGACGAAGATTCGATCCCTGGGTTGGGAAGATCCTGAAGGAGGGCAGGGCAACCACTCCAGTATTCTTGCCTGGATAATCCCATGGACAGAGGAGCCTGGTGGGCTACAGTCCACAGGGTAGCAAAAGATTAGGACATGACTGCAGTGACGGAGCAACAAGATTTAAAAGGGGAATATTATAACATTATATCAGCAACTCAAGTATCACAAGCATCACTCACCTTGGTAATGTTCTAAGCAAAACAAAAAAGCTACTTAAGTTCAACTACTAATTGCATGCTTGGAAAATTTCCTGTATACTAAAATTATGAAAAACCTTTTTTTATTTATAAAATAAGGTTCTAGTTTAAGGTAGTTATAAGTAGTTTCTTTTATTTGTGTTTGTTTGGTTTACTTTAGTTTGTTTTTCTAAATGAAGGCCTGGCAGGGTGTGTGTGTGTGTGTGTGTGTGTGTAGGACAATCCTGGCAGGACTTTACAGAATATCCATCTTTCCTGTCCCCGTCATCCCTATTGCCCATCACCCCACATGCCAGGAGTATTTCACAATCCTGTGCTACTAACAAGGCTACATCATCACCACCAATTTTCAAAATTCCTTTTGGAGACAGTACCATTTACACTGAGAAGCACAGCTGTAGATGGATTTCATGTAAATTGTTTAGACTACTGACAGAAAATTCATTTCAGCCATTTTCAAAACGTTTGCCCCAAATAAGTAGAAACTTCACCTTTCTTAACTTTCATGAAGGTAATGTCTTTCTGACCTTTGAGTGAAGTATTTCTCTCCATTCTTTCTTCTTTGAAATTCCTTAAGAATCAGTGGCAAGGACACTTCATCTGGTAGGCTGTTTCTAACTCTAACCTAGGCCCTGTTCCCTTCTAGGTCATGAGACGAGCTTTCTAGGTCTGTATATTTACCTTATAATGAAATTACTGCTTTCTAAATCTGTCTCCCTAAAAGAGCTGAGAGAAATCCAGAAAACAGAATTATTCCCTAAAGTTAGTGGTTATTTGACTGAAATAAGCACTGATTGTTATTTAGTTTTGAGAATTAATTTAGCCATTTATCATTATGTTTCCCATTTAACTAAAAGATTTGCTGTTTCTATTTTACCTTATTTTGAATAACTGGTAAGCTTCCTATATCTTGAGAAACTCATTAATGGCCTTCTAACTTTTAAAGTTCTTCTCCTTCACAAATCAGAATGATAAAGAAGAAAGACAAATTGGAGTTACAAAGAAATAAATATGTATATGTATAAAATATATATTTATATATGTATATATTTACATATTATGATGGGTATGTGAACCTATATATGTATATATACATGGTTCTTTATAAAACATATATATATAGTTTCTCTCTGTATATAATTGATTAATGGATAACAAAATATTTCTTTTCAGCTCAGCAACTGAAATTTATTTTGTTAATTAATACTAGTAAAATTATACATTTGTTTTTTCTTTTATTACTCTGTAGAAACTGGGTATATAGAATTTTAAAAAAACGAACAAACCCTGCCCCCATGTAGCTTATATTCTAGTAGGATGATACATGTGAAAACTTTAATGTACTATGCAACATACATAAATTCATTTTCTCATTATTACTTTTTATCATACTCAGATTTAAAGAACAGCAGAATGTTTTGTTGGGATGAGAAGGTTTGGGGGGCATTTTAACTGGTTGAGTTAAAATAAATTCTATGAAATTGTTTTCAAAATGTGGAATATATACCGGTTGTCCTGTGTATCATGTTTATTTCTTAACAATGCCTTTTATCATACAAGTTTCTTGAAATGACCAACTTGAGCACAGCATTTTTTCAAATTGTAATGATACAATAAAACTTAAAAAAATTTAAAACTTAAGAAAATTTTTTTTTCTTCTGGATATTCAGAGATTGTGAGCTTGAATGAAATGTACATTGTAACTTTAAAACCAGTAGCTATACTGACTTACCCGACATGTACCCATGCTTTGCACCTCAAGAATCTGAAATTGCTCATGTTCCGTTTAAGGGGATATAAGGAAAAGTAGTTTAGAAGACTCTTTATCAAAGGTAATAAATATATGCTGTTTCTGCTTACTAGCCAGCCTCTACTGTTCCTTCTTCTGGTTATAATATCATGATGTTTTTTTCCCCAGGGGACACATTTTTCCTCTCCAGTAAGCCTTCTTGGTGTGGGTAGCATTAACACCACTAAGTAAATTGATGAGTAATGTATGTAATAATTCTAGTAAATCAGAACTTTACACTTTACTGCAGAAGTCTGAGTAGCTAGCTAAAAATACGTAACTTTTCCTAGAATTAATAGGAAATGGCTAGAGATCATCACTAAAACAGAACTTATCAATTAATTAGTTCAACAAAGGAAAAAGCAGAGTTAAGATGCAGAAAGAAAAATACTAACCTGGGATGATACAGAATGCCTAGATACAGCTTGGCAACCCATTCCAGTATTCTTGGGCTTCCTTGGTGGCTCAGATGGTAAAGAATCCTCCTACAAAGGCAGAGACCTGGGTTTGATCCCTGGGTTGAGAAGATTCCCTGGAGTGGGATATGACAACCCACTCCAGTATTCTTGCCTGGAGAATCCCCAAGGACAGAGGAGCCTGGCGGGCTACAGTCCGTGGGGCCGTAAAGGGTCATATACGACTTAAGCGACTAAGCACAGCAGAGCACAGGGATGATACAGCATGCCTAGACACAGCTATACCAGGTCTACATTTTTCAGTTTTTCAGTTATCTAGAACTACCATCATTTGTCACTTTCCACAATTTTTGACTCTTGTTGCTCTGTCATGGATATTCTCTGATCTTTTTAAAAAAATGTCCCTCTGTTATTACATTATAAATCAAAATAACAGATAGGAATAATTGTTGTCCAACCTTAGACCACATGCCCATGACACAGCTGTCAGGGAAAGGGAAATAGCAAAAGGCAGATACTTTTTACCACATATTTAGGAGTGCATCAAATATGAAGTTTGGTTAAATGCTGCATAGAACAAATGACTACTACAACCATTCTAAAACACAAATTTATGTACTTGTAAGTACTGCCTAGTGTAATGTTATTTATTATTGATTTATTATTGGGCTTCCTGGTGGTTCAGATGGTAAAGAATCTGCCTGCGATGCAGAAAACCCAGGTTCCTTGTGGTGCAGAGCTTGCACGCTCAGTCTTGTCCAACTCTTTGCAACCCCATGGACTGCAGCCCACCAGGCTCCTCTCGTCCATGGGATTTTTCAGGCAGGAATACTGGAGTGGGTTGCCATTTCCTCCTGAAGGAGGTCTTCCAGATGCAGGGACTGAAAGGTCTCCTGCATTGGCAGGCATATTCTTTACCACTGAGCCACCTGGGAAGTCCTTATATTCCCCCTTATTCCCATTAAAAATCTCTTTCAATCTAATATTGATATTGAGAAATTATTAGAAGGCAAATCCATTTAACTTGCTTTTGAGTTTTGAAAGGAAACCTACAATATCATAAATTTAGGTGAGCAAGTGTGCAGAGCTAAAATCTCCAACAATTTTTTAGTCTGTAAAATAGAAATGAGTTACCATGATTCTAATAAATATTTATAATCTTCCTTCATGAAAATTCAATAATGGCAAAATTGCTATGATCCAAGTTTAACCATACTTTTAGGTTATGAATTGAATAGAATTCTTTTGGAAGACTTTTGGGTAGAATTTAGAGAAAGTCTGGGGACCAAACTTTAGAAAATGGCTAAGAAACAAACAATATAAAGCATGTTAGTAAAAATCTAAGGTCAAGAGATAGGATTAAAGCACTATACATAACTGTAAAGTGGAAAAATTGAACTCCAATAGATATAAATGCAAATTTCACAATCTCAGACTAATTATGGTTACATAAATTATAAAATACAAAAATGTGTGCATCGTATTGTTTTTAGATCTAAAAAATAGCTCATCATTGCCCTCAGCTGAAAACATGCCATTGAATCTGCTAAGTATAATTAAATTTAAAATGAGAGCAAAAACACCTGCAGAAGTATTCAATCAAAAACTAGAGTTTGCCATGTCTTATTGTGGAAAGTACCTCCTGTTTAAAACTTGACTCTACAGAAGCGACTTTATATGACTGCTTGGGCTCTATGCATGTTTAAATATTTCTTAAAATCCTTGAAAAGATGATATGTGCCCTTCAAAGATGAGAGCTTGCAAGTGATGAGATATATGTGCTCGTAATAAGGAAATTCATCTTATACAGTGATTAATATAAAATGGAAATATTCTGTTTCATCAACTCTTACATAATGCAACTTTTCACTTTCAAACCTTTTGATCCCAGGATGCAGCTTGCAAAAGATGAAAACTTTTTAAGGTGTTGTTTCTTCTAATTCTAGAAAGTTATTGGCAGGTCAGAATCTTAGTTAAAATTCTGATTGTAGGACAGGTGATGCACAGAGTCATAGAACCTCTTGTTTTGAAAGAATAAATGAGCTAGCTGTCAATAACCAAATTTGATGTATGTATTGAATTAAACTTTAATGTGCTTTTATTATCAGAAGACTGCAATTTTCAAAGCCAGTGCAACCCTTTATCAGGCAATATAAGACATTATGATTCAAGGAATAATTTATAGCTAGAGCAGTAACTAGGCAAGATAAATTTGCTGTGAGACCATTAGGAAAATTTAGTTAATTCACTCATAATTACTGCTGAGGATATTTGTGCCCTGACCTACTCAATTAAGGCTTGAATACCTGCCACTTTTTCCTTGCTATTCTGCTGAGAATCCCTGGCCAATAAAATCATTTCATTGTAGGAACATGGCTAGGTGACTAGAGTGATTAAAAGCGTATTTCTTACCTCAACTTTGTGAGAAATTCTTCTTAAAGTTTTTTCAAAATTGTTTTTCCTTATTGTTCAGGCCAAAGCTGTAAGAATATGAATTATTTATTTCTAAATTAGTAGATTTCCTAGGTGCATTGACATATAAATAATATTTGCTTTAAAATTTTATGTTTATACACTAACAATAATCAGGATATATAAAAGGGATCAAAGATAATGTATCAGATGGAGTACGTGAGCACCCTGTGTATTATGTATGCATGAACTGAAGCTTACTGAATATTTACTATTGTGGACAATTCTTAATACTAGCTAGGCTCTCAAGTGGACAATAAAATGCTATTGCATGTTTAGTAAGCAGGGGGTTTTATATAATACATTTGATTTATTTCCTTCCATTGGCATCATTTGAGGATTTTCAGTGCTGAGCAGAATGGGCTGGGGCATGTGGACTGCAATATCATCACCCTTATTGTCTCCAACCAGAGTAGCTTAGCCTTGCCTGTGGTATAGACATGTTTTTTTTTTTTTACTGGGGCTATTGTTAGGGCTGGTTCCAAATAGGAAAAGGAGTTTGTCAAGGTTGTATATTGTCACCCTGTTTATTTAACTTATATGCAGAGTACATCATGAGAAATGTTGGACTGGAAGAAACACAAACTGGAATCAAGATTGCCGGGAGAAATATCAATAACCTCAGACATGCAGATGACACCACCCTTATGGCAGAAAGTGAAGAGGAACTCAAAAGCCTCTTGATGAAAGTGAAAGTGGAGAGTAAAAAAGTTGGGTTAAAGCTCAACATTCAGAAAACGAAGATCATGGCATCTGGTCCCACCACTTCATGGGAAATAGATGGGGAAACAGTGTCAGACTTTATTTTTCTGGGCTTCAAAATCACTACAGATGGTGACTGCAGCCATGAAATTAAAAGATGCTTACTCCTTGGAAGGAAAGTTATGACCAACCTAGATAGCATATTCAGCATTTTTTTTTTTTAATTTTTAAAAGAAAATCCATCCTGAACCCTCCTCCCTCCTCCCTCCACATACCATCCCTCTGGGTCGTCCCAGTGCACCAGTCCCAAGCATCCAGCATCGTGCATTGAACCTGGACTGGCATCTCGTTTCA
>NW_011494712.1:51716-55431 GCF_000754665.1 Bison bison bison
ACAGTTCCTGTGGTCATGTATGGATGTGAGAGTTGGACTGTGAAGAAGGCTGAATGCCGAAGAATTGATGCTTTTGAACTGTGGTGTTGGAGAAGACTCTTGAGAGTCCCTTGGACTGCAAGGAGATCCAACCAGTCCATTCTGAAGGAGATCAGCCCTGGGATTTCTTTGGAAGGAATGATGCAAAAGCTGAAACTCCAGTACTTTGGCCACCTCATGCGAAGAGTTGACTCATTGGAAAAGACTCTGATGCTGGGAGGGATTGGGGGCAGGAGGAGAAGGGGATGACAGAGGATGAGATGGCTGGAAGGCATCACTGACTCGATGGATGTGAGTCTGAGTAAACTCCAGGAGTTGGTGATGGACAGGGAGGCCTGGCGTGCTGCGATTCATGGGGTCGAAAAGAGTTGGACATGACTGAGCGACTGATCTGATCTGATTGTTAGGGCAACAGTATTTGACTTACTCCATGAAAGTGACTTTATGTGTGTGCATGTTAGTCGCTCAGTCATGTCTGACTCTTTGGGACCCCGTTCACTGTAGCCCTCCAGGCTCCTCTGTCCATGGACTTCTCCAGGCCAGAATACTGCAGTGGATTGCCATTCCCTTCTCCAGGGTATCTTACCGACCCAGGGATCGAACCCGGATCTCCCACATTGAAGGCACATTCTTTACTATCTGAGCCACCAGGAGAGCCTGAAAGTGACTAATAATGAAAATGTCTTTGCAAGATGTAAAGGAGATCAGGTTTTCTTCTTATACCCTGATTCCATGTTTTCTTTCCTCTCTGGTGGTAGGTGGCTCAGCTGGTAAAGAATTCCTCTGCAATGCAGGAGATCTGAGTTTGATCCCTGTGTTGGGAAGATCCTCTGGAGAAGGGAATGGCTATCCACTCCAGTATTCTGGCCTGGAGAATTCCATGGGCTGTATAGTCTAGGGGATTGCAAACAGTTGGACATGATTGAGTGACTCTCACTTGCACTCTCACTTTCTGATGGTAAAACCAATCCTGAATTTGGTGGGTATGTTTTTGTAGTATATAAAAGCACACACTTTCTCTCTCTTTTATATTATATATATGGAGAGAAAGAAATGTTTTTACATATGTATATATCTTGAACTATTTATATTATATAGTCTATAAACCATGTATAAGCATGGTTATTAGTAATTTCAAATTTTATATAATGAATTCCACATTTCTAAATTAAATAGAATCTACTCAGCCTCTTAAAAATATCCCATTTAAGGTTAGCATGATAAACTATAACTAGTGCTAGTAAACAGGAGTGACTACTATGTTATTGAGCCATTTAGCCAGTGACTTTTTCTTTTTCCTTCTTGGTTATCTATTTTAAATATAGCAGTGTATATATATCAATCCCAAACTCCCAATCTATCCCTCCCTATGTTCTACCCTTCCTCTCTGGTCACCATAAATTCATTCTCTAAGTCTCTGGGTCTGTTTCTGTTTTGTAAGTAAGTTCATTTATATAATTTTTTAAAGATTCTGCATATAAGTGATATCATATGATATTTGTCTTTGTCTGACTGACTTCACTTAGCATGATAGTCTTCAGGTCCATCTGTATTGCTGGAAAAAAAATATTGTTCAAAAGGCTACATGCACCCCAATATACATTGCAGCACTGTTTACAATAGCCAAAACATGAAAGCAATCTAAATTTCCATCAACAGATGAATGGATAAAGAAGATGAGGTAGTGTATGTATGTATGTGTTTGTGTGTGTGTACACACAGGAATATCAATCAGTCATTAAAAAGAATGAAATAATGCCATTTGTAGCAACAAATGATTCTTATCATCCTCATAATATCAGTAGAATTTCACATTTTACGACAATTTTTTCTTACTAGACATATTTATTGAACTTCTATTCCTGACACAGAGATCCTAAATCCTTTGTATTTTTTCTGGGTGGTAGGAAAAATTTTGTTCTAATGAAGTAACACTTGATAGGCTCCTGAATAACTTGTCACAAGATCAAGCCATGATTAGAAGCTTGGTACTTTCAGCCTCACCCCATATACCAGAGAAAGGAGAGGGGATGGAAATTGAGTTAATCACCATGTCTACATGACGAAAGCGCCATAAAAATTTCCAGTGTTTGGGGCCAGTGAACACATATCCCCATGACTCCATGAGAACAGAAGCTCTTGCACTTGGGATCCTTCTTAACTTTACCCTATGTATCCTTTTATCTGGCTGTTCATATGTAACTTTCATCATAATTTAATAATAACCACTCGTTCAGTTGTGTCCCATTCTTTGAGCCCCCGTGAACTGTAGCCATGCTCCTCTGCCCATGGAATTCCCCAGGCAAGAATATTGGATTGGGTTGCCATTCCCTTCTCCAGGGGATCATATCCCTTATTATAAAATAAGCCAGTAATCATATGTGTTTCCTTGAGTTTTGTGAGCATTGTTAGCAAATTATCAAAGCCCATAGAGGGTTGTGAGAACTCTGATTTATAGCTAGTCAGAAGAGCAAGTGACAACCTGGAATTATAATTGGTGTCTGAAGTGGTATGGTCTTGTGGAACTGAACTCAGTTTGTGGGATATGACACTATCTCCAGGTAGTTAATATCAGAACTGAATTGAATTGATCAATGCAGAAAAAAAAATTTCATACATATAATGTCAGAAGTACTGTGAGCAAGACAGCCAAGGAAAACAGTGTATTTTTCCTACACAGCTTCAGAGGTACCATATTCTTGCTTTCCTGTGGACTGTGTTGCTATGATTGTTTTCCAGGTCATTTTTTCCTCCCTTTTCTTTCCCCACAGTCTACTTTTTGACAATTTCCATTGCTTCCCAAACTTTAGCTTCCCAAGTGGCTCATTCAGTAGAATCTGCCAGCAATGCAGGACACTGGGGTTCAATCTCTGGTTTGGGAATATCCCCTGGAGAAGGGAAAGACTGCCCACTCCAGTATTCTTGCCTGGAGAATTCCATGGACAGAAGAGCCTGTCCATGGGGTTGAAAAGAGTCAGACATGACTGAGTGACTGACACTTCTTCACTTCTTCTCCTTCCCAAACTGTTCAACCTTGGGATTATCCATGTCTCAGTACTTGATCCTCCTCTCTCTATACTCCTCTGTATCGTCTTGGTGTGTGCATGTAGCATAAGCTTTAATTACCATCTGTTGTAGTGAATTCCAAGGGCATATCTTTCAAATTCCAAATGCTTTCCTGAAAAGTCTACTTGGATTTAACCATACCAGACCTAATAGGTCTAAAATGTACGTGTGATCTGTGTCTCCAAACCGATTCATATTTCATCCATAGCCTTCAGTTCAGTTGCTCAGTAATGTCCGACTCTTTGCAACCCCATGGACTGCAGCATGCCAGACCTTCCTGTCCATCACCAACTCCTGGAGTTTACTTAAACTCATGTCCATTGTGTCAGTGATGCCATCCAACCATCTCATCCTCTGTCATCCCCTTTTCCTCCTGCCTTCAATCTTTCCCAGCATCAGAGTCTTTTCAAATGTGTCAGCCCTTCACATCAGGTGGCCAAAGTATTGGAGTTTCAGCTTCAACATCAGTCCTTCCAGTGAATATTCAGGACTGATTTCCTTTAAGATGGACTGGTTGGATCTCCTTGCAGTCCAAGGGACTCCAACACCACAGTTCAAAAGCATCAGTTCTTCAGCCCTCAGCTTTCTTTATAGTCCAGCTCTCATATCC
>NW_011494712.1:55531-68098 GCF_000754665.1 Bison bison bison
CATAACTTTCCTTCCAAGGAGTAAACGTCTTTTAATTTCATGGCTGTAGTCACCATCTGCAGTGATTTTAGAGCCCCCAAAAATAAAGTCAGCCACTGTTTCCACTGTTCCCCCATCTATCTGCCAATAAATGTGATGGGACTGGATGCCACAATCTTAGTTTTCTGAATGTTGAGCTTTAACCCAACTTTTTCACTCTCCTCTTTCACTTTCCTCAAGAGGCTTTTTAGTTCTTCTTCACTTTCTGCCATAAGGGTGGTGTCATCTGCATATCTGAGGTTATTGATATTTCTCCCAGAAATCTTGATTCCAGCTTGTGTTTCTTCCAGTCCAGCATTTCTCATGATGTACTCTGCATATAAGTGAAGTAAGCAGGGTGACAATATTCAGCCTTGATGTACTCCTTTTCCTATTTGGAACTAGTCTGTTGTTCCATGTCCAGTTCTAACTGTTGCTTCCTGACCTGCATATAGGTTTCTCAAGGAGGCAGGTGATGTGGTCTGAAATTTCCATCTCTTTCAGAATTTTCCACAGTTTATTGTGATCCACACAATTAAAAGGCTTTGGCATAGTCAATAAAGCAGAAATAGATGTTTTTCTGGAACTCTCTTGCTTTTTCGATGATCCAGCAGATGTTGGCAAATTGATCTCTAGTTCCTCTGCCTTTTCCAAAACCAGCTTGAACATCTGGAAGTTCACGGTTCACATATTGCTGAAGCCTGGCTTGGAGAATTTTGAGCATTACTTTACTAGCGTGTGAGATGAGCGCAATTGTGCGGTAGTTTGAGCATTCTTTGGCATTGCCTTTCTTTGGGATTGGAATGAAAACTGACCTTTTCCAGTCCTGTGGCCGCTGCTGAGTTTCCCAAATTTGCTGGCATATTGAGTGCAGCACTTTCACAGCATCATCTTTCAGGATTTGAAATAGCTCAACTGGAATTCCATCACCTCTGCTAGCTTTGTTCGTAGTGATGCTTTCTAAGGCCCACTTGACTTCACATTCCAGGATGTCTGGCTCTAGGTAAGTGATCACACCATCGTGATTATCTGGGTCGTGAAGATCTTTTTTGTACAGTTCTTCTGTGTATTCTTGCCACCTCTTCTTAATATCTTCTGCTTCTGTTATTGAAAGCGGGTGTTTGCTATGACCAGGTCGTTCTCTTGGCAAAACTATTAACCTTTGCCCTGCTTCATTCTGTACTCCAAGGCCATATTTGCCTGTTACTCCAGGCGTTTCTTTACTTTCTCCTTTTGATTTCCAGTGCCCTATAATGAAAAGGACATCTTTTTTGGGTGTTAGTTCTAGAAGATCTTGTAGGTCTTTGTAGAACCTTTCAACTTCAGCTTCTTCAGCATTACTTGTTGGGGCATAGACTTGGATTACCGTGATACTGAATGGTTTGTTTTGGAAACAAATAGAAATCATTCTGTCGTTTTTTGAGATTGCACCCAAGTATTGCATTTCAGAATGTTTTGCTGACTGTGATGGCTACTCCGTTTCTTCTAAAGGATTCTTGCCCACAGTAGTAGATATAAGGGTCATCTGAGTTAAATTCGCCCATTCCAGTCCATTTTAGTTCACTGATTCCTAGAATGTCGACATTCACTCTTGCCATCTCCTGTTTGACCACTTCCAATTTGCCTTGCTTTATGGACCTAACATTCCCGTGGCAAGCAGCGGCTGTGCAGCACTGGAGTGGCCTGTGGCCGAGAGGTGATACCCCACGTCCAAGGTCAGAGAAACCCCAGTAAGACGGTAGGCACTGGAGTGGCTGTGAGGTGATACACCACATCCAAGGGCAAAGGAGAAGCCCCAGCAAGATGGTAGGAGGAGCGAATTCATGTTTAGAATCAAACCCCATTCCTGCCAGAGATGCTCAGAGGGCTCAAACAAACCTTGTGAGCACCAGGACCCAGGGACCCCACAGAAACTGAGACAGAACTGTGTTTGAGTATCTCCTGTGGAGGTATGGGTCAGCAGTGGTCTGCTGCAGGGACAGAGGCTCTGGGTGCAGCAGATCTGGGTGTGGCATAAGCTCTCTTGGAGGAGGTCATCATTAACTCTCCCATAGAGCTGCCAGAACTTACACCAGACTGGGAAATAGACTCTTAGAGGGCACAACAGAACCTTGTGTACCAGGACCCAGGAGAAAGGAGCAGTGACCCCACAAGAGACTGTTCCAGACTTGCCTGTGGGTGTCCGGGAGTCTCCGGCAGAGGTGTGGGTCAGTGTGGCCTGCTACAGGGTTGGGGGCACTGAGTGTAGAGGTGCATACATGGGATCTTTTGAGGGAGGTCACTGAAAGATGAACTCCCCAGGTTGGTAGGTGCCCAATATGCTACTGGAGATCAGTGGAGAAACAATTCCAGAAAGAATGAAGACATGGAGCCAAAGCAAAAACAACACCCAGTTGTGGATGTGACTGGTGATGGAAGCAAGGTCCACAGCCTTACCCTTCTTCAAAAGAGAAAAACTATCTTCCTGAATATTCCAAACAAAGCTCCTGTTTTCATAACTCACAATTTACACTCAGATTTTTCAAAAATACTATTGCCTTTATCTTATGAATATCTCAAGAATTTAGCATTGCATCCCCTTTATCTCCTTTATGTTAGAGATTCTCAATTTGTGACCAGTGACTTTTTTGCTATCAGACACTGTGCAGAGATATGCAAAGGCATGCAGGTGATTCAGAGGTGAGTAAATACTCAAGACATCAAGGGTACTATTACCAAACAGAGATGCTAAAATATGTTCTCTAATAATTATAATTAAAGAAAAATAAACTTTGATTCAATGAATTTTGACTAATATCAAATGAAGCATTAAAACTTTTTTCAGAGGAAAGCATCTAATACCCACCTGCTTGTGATTAAATAAAATTTTAAAACTATATTATGTTTTAAAATCTGAATTTTGCAGTAAAATATATAAGATTTGAAACCCTGAAATTTGACTCCTAATTTACCAGTTATTGACATTATCCAAATTATTTCATTTCTCTGGACTTGGCGCCATAATTTTAAAAATGTGATTAATAATTAAGTGGATTGATATAATGAAGGTAAATCACTTAGCAAGTGTTTTGAATATAGCAGATGATCAATAGATATTAACAACCACGCTTCATAATATTACTTCTATTGACAACAAATTTGCTCATTTTTTGTCAGCATTTCCTTTAACTCATAAGTACCCAGCTTGCAATGTCTTTTTTTCTCCTGTATTTGCACCCTTTCCAACTTAGGCATGCTCTTCCAGGCCAAGTCAAAACTTGACTCTTGAAAAAAAACAACAACAAAACAAAACTTTTATTCGAATTAGTATCATACCACTGGATTTTCCTCAAGTCCTTTCTCCACACTTCTTTGCACTTATATCTTAAGCTTTGTGCTGTGCTATTTTTCAGTTTTATGGTCTAACACCTTTTTGTGTTTTTACTCTTAATGGGATTGTGGAGTGTGAAATACATTAATTTGTCTAAGAACAACTGAGAACATACATTTGCAAATTATGTATGGGAGTGAAAAAGTAAATAAGGACTTTTTTTTTAATTTATTTTTTTTACTGAAGGATAGTTGCTTTACAGAATTTTTGTTTTCTGTCAAACCTCAGCCATAGGTATACATAAATCCCTTCCCTTTTGAATCTCCTTCCCATCTCCCTCCCCACCCCACCCCTCTAGGTTGATACAGAGCCCTTGTTTGAGTTTCCTGAGCAGTACAGCAAATTCCCGCTGGCTATCTATTTTACATATGACAATGTAAGTTTCCATGTTACTCTTTCCATACATCTCACCCTCTCCTCCCCTCGCCCCATGTCCATAAGTCTATTCTCTATGTCTGTTTCTCTATTGCTGCCCTGTAAATAAATTCTTCAGTACAATGAGAAACACTGAAAGTTTAATACAAGCTTATAGGGATGAAAAGATCTAAGATAAGATTTTAGTTAACTATGATCTTCAGAGATGCCAATGTCATAGTATAAAAAGATCTAATGGGCTATCATAGTGTTCAAGCTAGCACTTCACTAATTTAGAACCTATTTATTCCTTAAAAATACATTAGGATTGCTATACATCATTTCTGACATAGCAGTTTGAATCCCTCTAGAATTGAGTAAAAAAAATTAATTTGTTAGCCCTCATTGGTTAGATGATTTTATTTGCATGTCTACTGAAATCATTCTGTATAGTGATGACAGATGATTTAATAAAAACTACTTAGGATTTTCTATGCAAATTATTAATAGTTAAGAAAAATGGATTGGAAAACTTGAAAGCAATCTGACAGCCAAATCAAAATAATGCTCTCTAGTGTCATTCTAATGTCTGTCCCCCCTCCTCTCTTAAGCACGTTTGCTCATTCCTGTCTTCATGTCTTTCATTCTTAATCTTTAAATAATCAGTAAACTGCCAGGTCTATCCCTTTTCTAGTTCTTATAAAACTGAATTTAATATTTTTATAGCAACTGAACAGTGAGTGGTGTGCCTGCTACGATGGGAATAGGTGCTGCTTAAAGGACCCCTTTGGACAGTACACATTTTGCCTTTTGAAAAGTTTTATCAGTGTTTTTTCCTCTGAATGGAAATACCTACTTTCTTCTGGGGGAAACATCTGTGTTAAAAGCATACTTTATACGCTATAGAAAAGAGAGTTCCTAACGTGAAGCTGCTGAGGGACTCTATGGCAAGGCCACCACTGTCTGTCTCAATTCTAACTTCCAATGATCTCTGAGATGTCACCATGAAAATCAGTGTTCTGGGTTGTAACTGTGATGTGTCCCATCATTTATTCCTCAAACATTAAAAGGTTATGTGAACCATGCACTAAAAATAAAAGGAATCACGAAAAACTATGTATGCCCTTGGAGATCTCACTGTCTGATGGGGAGATAGACACAAATACTATAACACGCAGGAATAAAATAAACAGTTTGTATCATTATACAAAACACATTGAACTTCTATGTAAAAATACATATTCTTTAAAGAGTACTATTAGTATGATTACATAAAAATAATGGAGAACCTATAAACATGTATTATTGTTTGATTATTAAAACAAATATAATGAGCACAATACACTGAATAATGGGAATGGGTTTACATCTAACATAAGTACATCTCCAGAAAACATGCAATTGTAATCCCTTGAAAGAACCCAACCAAGCTGCCCTTGAAAACCTGACCAGTAGAATCCATAACAGATATTAATTAATACTTATTGTTGTTTAAGGTAAAAAGTTTTAGGATGATTTAATATGCAGTATTAGATAAATAATACCATAGCATAGATATACTCCATTGTATTCTATTAATTTTGAAGTATTATCTTTTATATCTAAACTTATTGTATGTACAAATTAATTTCTGCTGATGGAGAAATGGTTCATCCTTGGTGGCTCAGACTGGGATGAGAATCTGCCTGCAATGCTAGAGACCTGGGTTCAATCCCCAGGTTGGGAAGATTCCCTGGAGAAGGAAATGGTGACCCACTCCAGTATTCTTGCTTGGAAAATTCTGTGGACAGAGGATCCTGGCGGGCTACAGTCCATAGGGTCACAAAGAATTGGCCATGACTGAGCAACTAAGCACGCAGGGAGAAATAAAAAATTTCAAGTACTTTTTTTATCTCAAACATTTGTGGCATTTGTGGCTAGAAACATCTTTTTTTGCCAATGAATTCTGTTGCAAATCAAATAGCCATGTATTCGTCTGTTGATGAGAATGTTTTGCACTCTATTCATTAGTCCTACTTGTTTGTTATTACTCTATCTCATACTGCATCACTTAAAAATCATATGGTGTAAGTTCTCCAACTTTGTATTTATTTTTCAATATTTTTTTAAACTGTCATAGGTCCTTTGCTTTCCATATAAATTTTAGAAACAACTTGTCTCTTCTTTAAGAAAACTGAGCAAATTTTGACAGAAAGAAGTTTCTAAGTATAATTTTTAAAATTACTAAATGCATTCCATAATATGTTGAAACCTATGATTAGCTTGCATGCAATCCATTACTTAAATATGTTTCACCCTCATATCTGTCAGTGTATCTAGCTTATAGTAAGCGTTCCAAAATAGTCTGAAGAAATAAAGATAATTTATTCTCATTAATTTCTTCAGTACAATGGGAATTTCTCTAGTACAATTCACCATTATTTTATTATTATATTTGCTTTTTCTCTTGAAGCTGAACTTACAAGTGAGCCCTATATTGGATATGAATTTGTCTTTTAGGCTTTTCTTTTTTCAATTTGAATTTTTCCACTAAATGGTGGAGTCTTCAGTTATGTTTGTACTTTCTAAGAAATTCTAGGAGAAAACAGTTTTCCAACATACATCAGATATATGTGGATATATATATGTGTGTGTGTATTTGTATAAATATGCTTACAAAATGGTTTAGATATTTTCTAAAATTAGTATGCCCAATTAATAATGTACATACTATTTAATGAATGATAGAGAAAATTTAAACAATGCGTAAAGTTCTTAAAAATTTAGTAGTAAATCTTCCAAATGTGCTTCATGGAATATAAATTCTTAAATATAATCAGGGAACAAAAGTCTTCATTGTCAAATCAGAAATTGTTAACGTTACACTCTCTCCTCTTTCCCTTGGTTGTCTCAGTATGTTAACGCTCATTAAAGGTTCTGAGACATCCTGTCATAAAGAAGCCAGTTTATCATTGTTAAAGATAGGGGTTTGCTGACTAATCTCATCGTTTACCCCTTCTGCACTCAGTTACAATGCTTTTTTCAGAAACTTGTAAGCTAGTGTGTCCCTGGACCAGCAGCATAGGGATCAATTTAAAATTTTTTATAAATGCAGAATCTCATATACCACCCCAGACCTAGTGAATCTGAATCTGCAAATTACCAGAATTCCTCAGGGTGTTCTTACACAGGGTAAATTTTAGAACAACTGCTTTAGTATCCAGTTTTGAAATTTGGGGATTAATATCTTGTTCCCCTAAATATTTATTATGAACATTCACTACTTAATTTAACTTTGGTATTTTTGTAAATATTAAAGACTTTTATGGAATTAGTTTACTTCTAGGCTTTCAGACTATTCCTGTGTGCTCCAGCACATGGGTTCTCTCACTGTCAGCTTTAGGTAACCTGTATAGCTGATTATTTCGATCTTAAACTACCTGTCATAGAACACAAGGAAGGAGACACGAGTTTCCTTTCTAGGTCTCCTAAATCTCTACGACATTTAAAGTATTTTTCCTCTGACTTTAAAGTAAAACTTGTATTTTGTATGTCCATATCATTACTGAAGTGGCTTGATTTGAAATGACATTTCTGCATTTTTGGATTGCTCTTTATCTCCATGGAATAGCTTGAGAATCAGGAGAAACTAATGTCACAAGGACTTTCAGATCTGAATCAGCGATGTCTATCCTTGAAGTCTTCCTGACAGTAGTAAAAGTTTCTTATTAACCATATTTCATTTTCATTTGCTACACTTGGTCTCTTTCCTTAAGAGAGGATTTTATTTGTTAAAGCAGGATTTTGACAGCTGTTTACTCCAAGTTCCTTCATACTATACATATATTCTTTTGGGTAATCTTTCCAGATTTGTCAAATTTACTGTGGTTGCTGTCTTCTCCCCCAAGATAGGTATCAGAAACTTATTTTCCTGGTATACTTGAAGGTGTGCAGATATGTGGATCAGGTCTATAAACCAGAAATACTAGTGTGAGATTTTGTTTAGAAGAAAATAATGTGAGAGAGCAGGTGTCTCAAATTCATTTTTCAAAGAGGATGGTGGCAAAGGCAGTCAGCTTTAGGGGGTAGATTGGAAGAGGTTCTGAAGTTCTGTGCCCCTTGTCAACAAAATGAGCTAATGTGTTCACTCCCTGGGTGTGCTGTGTCATTGCAGGAACACTAGTGAGCTGTAATTCATGTTTTCCTGGGCTGTGTAGTGTCAAAGTTCTAATCTTTTCTTCTCACCAAGTGAACTTTGCGTTGCTTAATATATTTTTTTTTAATTCCTGTTCTGCTTAAACATGCCGCAATGATTCTTTTATTTGCAAATAAGTATGTAGACTCATAAATGACAATGGTTATTAATATTGTCAGTTAATTAACTTTAAAAAGATGTATGTAATAGGTTTATTGTCTTTCAAGAAAGTCATATACTGAGGAGTACACAGTACATATTGAGAAATGTGTATAGGAGTTGATTTATAGTTTCCTTGCTAGATTACAGAAACTTTTTAAATTCTCTTTCCAACTAGGTGATCTTGATTTAAAATGGATAAAAATGTATTTGCTAATGTGTATTATTTCATAAAACTTTCTATCTTTATTCTATTATATCCCAGATATCAAAGAAAAGAAAGTAGCATAATAAGAAAACTCTTTGGGGATGTGTATCTGATGACTTATTTCCAATTGCTGCCCCATAGGAGTTACTAAAGTCATGATAATTTTGTTAATCAATATAATTTAGCACTCTTCTTGCCTGATTGTTTTGCAAGAAAGGGAGAAAGAAAAATACACTTTCACTGATGAACTATTCTGCCTGTGCATCTCCCTGAAGAACTCATAGAACATATACATGAAATCGTGAAGTCCCAACTGAGGTACTTAACTTTTAAGTTTAAAGTTTGGGAACAAAATGAGGATTAGTTGGCCTGCTCCTATACATCTAAGTTTCAGCACACAGAATTCACAAGAAAACATTATTTTGTGAATACTGCCAGGTGTGCAGTTGCATGCAAGAAAAGGAAAGATAACTGTGTTAATTACAGTCATCCCTCAGTATCTTCAGGGGATTGGTTCCAGGACTTGCCTTGGATCCAAAATCCATGGACACTACAATCCCATGGTCAGCCCTCCATTCCTGCAGATGCAGAAGCCATGGATAATGAGAGCAGATGGTATAATCTCTTTGTTCTTCTAGATCGGTTCTTTCTCTACCTTCCTGTATCCCCAGTGTGGTGTAAGAATACGATGCTGATGGTTCCCTTGCACCTTGGGTTTGAGTTCTGTTTAATCATTAAGAAGGACCAGCAGGAGATAAGATAGTAGGAGGAAAGAAAGATAGAAACATTTATATCTTTGATCTCTCCTTTCTGGGTTTTGTGTCAAAAGATGAGTTTCTCTACCAAAGGTCACAGCTCATCTCTGATAGTCCTTATCTACAACTGGAGATTTCTCTAAGGCTCTAATAACAGTTCCTTCCATTTATTCCATTAGTGTAGTAGCTATTTCTCTCTGCTACTAACCCCAAGTATTTTCTTATCTATTATTAACTGTCACTTTGTCTATAGCTCTATTGATGGGCTTTTCATGAAATGCTGTACAATCATTTCTTTTAAAGTTGATCTATTTCTCTTCTGGAATTCCATTTAGTGCTTTAATTCCATGAGTCATCCTAGGTTATCTAGGTTGGATTATCTATATACTTGACAAAAGAACGAATATCCTTTTTTTCCCAGTAGAAACAGAATAACGATAATCTTGGACATGCAGTGACATCATGATTATGAAACTACCTCTAGGGTTGGCTTGGAAAGTATAGGACAAAATCCTAGGAGATGAAATACCCATGGTACATTGTCACTGTGCTGACAACGGTAATTAAATAGGAATTCAGGCATAATTTGTTACTTTTGGCAATACTAGAGAGGGTACATAGAGTAAAGGACCAAGTAAAAGTGTTATTGCCCAACCCTGAGGCAAAGAGAGAAAGCAGAAAGCTTCTTGGAATTTTAATGGTTGAGATTCATATTTAGGGCTTTATAGTCAACAATATTGACACCCTCACTTGAGCTTTAACTGTTGGCTTGAGTGTTTGTTTGGAGTTGTATTAACATTCTAATCTCCAATCCCAGCAAACAAAGGAGTTGACTTGGAAGAATTAAGAATTAAACTACTTGCCGAGGTCCAGCCCCGGCTGATCCAGGGTATTCGAAGGGGAGACGGAGTCGGCGACTATTTACATATTTATCAAAGATATAGAGAATAATAGAATGAGGATAGCTCAGTAGGAAAATTCAGCGGAGAAAAGAGGCTGAGTAGCTTGGTTTACGCGGAAAATCAATATAACCCGTGACACCAGGTTAGCTCTGACCACGGAGGCCGCAGGCGCCCTCTCAAATAGCGGAAGGTGCCCCACCTTAGACACCTTCTCGAGTGGGTCTTAGAAGCCCAGGCAAATAAGTGGTCACAGAGGATATCCACGCTCCAGATGGAGACTTCAGCCGGAAGTTAAGGAGAAGAATGACATGGGGAGACCAAGCATTGGTGAGCAAGGCCCATAGCTTTATTTTTAACAGGGGTTTATATACCCTAAGTTACACATAGAGGATAATAGGGGATGCAAAGTCAGCAGTCTTTGATTCTTATCAAAAACCAGGGTTTATTTCCTGCAAATTTATCATATACAAATGGTTTAGGTGATTTACATCATCTTCTGGCCAGAAGGCCTATTAACATTTTATGACTCTTGACAAGGACTTATCAACAAAGACTTATTTTCTCTAAGAGTAATTATTTTAAGGTTTGGCGCCATCTTCCAAAGATAAAATTGCATTCCTATAGAGTGCATGTGTAATGGGTTTACAACAAAGGAAAGAATTTATTACCTTAAGGGTCTAAAGTTACTAACACCAAGGCCACTACTTATTTTTTCTACATACCAACTATATTAATTAATACACATTCAAGGATACAATTCAGGGGATGTGAAAACTTGGCAGCAAGCATTGGCTCATCAATGAAATCTTTTACTAGTCTTATTCTGACAGTTTCTAACTCTCTGAGAGGCTCTAAGCTATTTGAATATCTTAAGCTTCCCATGCCTCTCGAGGCTGGGAGACTGTAAACAATCGTATGCATAGCTGTAGGAGTCCGGGTAAACTTGTCAGGCAAGTTAGAGAGCCATCTGAGGGGTTTGGATTTAAACACTCCTAATTGCCCAGGAACTTTATTAATTGGAGCTGTAAGTTAACTCTTTGACAGAGAGAGTGAGATGGTGGTAGGGGATAGCCCCCAGTAAAGTCAGAGGTGAGAGCACAAAGCAATAAAGTAGGCAGACTCTGGTTTTTTGGGGGGAAGATGCTCGAGAATATCCGGGGGGACTCCTGAGGCTCAATCCCGCCTTTGCGTATGCCGAGCCTCCTTCCTCATGACCTTTGTCACGAGAGGAATGCCTCACCGGCTCCCGGCAACTACTGAAAGCTGAGTTTAACTCTAATCTTGAAGAAAATGTTCCACAAGACTGTGGTGCTTTCCAATAGGATTTGGTACATGACTCAAACATGTGGACATACAGTGAAATCACTTCTGTACCTGGAATATAGGCGTCCAGGAATCAAAAGATAGAAGTAAGAATCAGGTGGCTAATCTGCATATTAGAACACTATGGACCTTGATGAGATTTCTCTAGTTTTATTCTTCCCAGGTATAGTTACCATCTTGTTGTTAATACATTTAAAAACTCAAAGTTTCATATCTTGTCTCTATTATATTTGGTTCAGTAAATATAGAAAACTTGGTTCTCAACACAGGATTTTTTTTAATTGGAGGAATATAATTCAACATTTTAACCATTTTTAAGTGTACACTTCACTAGCACCTAGTTCATTTACATTATTGTGTAACCATCACCTCCATTCCCCTCCAGAACTATTTTCATCTTTCCAATCAGAAAGTACTTTGTACTGTTAAACAATAATCATTTGTTCTCTCTTCAACCCCTAACAACCAACATTCTAATTTCTTTCTCTGAATTTGACTACCCGAGATACCTCATGTAGTTAGAATTGTACAATATCTGTCCCTTCATCTCTGGCTTACTTCACTTATGTAATATCTTCAAGGCTCATCTATGTTGCAGCATGGGTGTATTTAAGAGTGTTTATGTATCCGTCTAGTCAAGGCTATGGTTTTTCCTGTGGTCATGTATGGATGTGAGAGTTGGACTGTGAAGAAGGCTGAGTGCCAAAGAATTGATGCTTTTAAACTGTGGTGTTGGAGAAGACTCTTGAGAGTCCCTTGGACTGCAAGGAGATCCAACCAGTCCATTCTGAAGGAGATCAGCCCTGGGATTTCTTTGGAAGGAATGATGCTAAAGCTGAAACTCCAGTACTTTGGCCACCTCATGCGAAGAGTTGACTCATTGGAAAAGACCCTGATGCTGGGAGGGATTGGGGGCAGGAGGAGAAGGGGACGACAGAGGCTGAGATGGCTGGATGGCATCACTGACTCGATGGACGTGAGTCTGAGTGAACTCCGTGAGTTGGTGATGGACAGGGAGGCCTGGCATGCTGCGATTCATGGGGTCACAAAGAGTCAGACACGACTGAGTGACTGAACTGAACTGATATATCTGTGACTGGAGGTATGGGGCTGTGTTCTCACAGCTAACTGTAGTACAAAACACATAATTTCCCCCAAACTTTTTGATTAAAAATTAAACTAAATTGTAGGCAACGGCACCCCACTCCAGTACTCTTGCCTGGAAAATCCCATGGACGGAGGAGCATGGAGGGCTGCAGTCCATGCGGTCGCTGAGGGTCGGACACGACTGAGCGACTTCACTC
>NW_011494712.1:68198-96518 GCF_000754665.1 Bison bison bison
TGTGGGGTCGGCACAGAGTCGGACACGACTGAAGCGACTTAGCAGCAGCAGCAGTCCTCTTATTTATGCTAGCTACATATTTTCAAGAATATATTATCTCTTCATTTCTAAAAAGTAGTAAAGAAATATAATAATTTTTTTTTCACAATTTCTGACTTTTTCATTGTGATTCACAGGTTTGCTAATGCAGAACAGGGAGATTATGCAGAGGAAGGAAAACTCCCAAACTTGTTCTGTGAGGCCACCATCACCCTGATACTAAAACCAGACAAAAAAAAAAAAGAAAGAAAATTATGGGCCAATATCACTGTCAACTACAAATTGGCACTCACCAAGAGCATTGCCAATGACTGAACAACAAAGGCATTTGCCATCTGCCTCTGTGGAGACTGAACCCCTTGCTGCTCTAGCTGTTGACCTTCAACAGCCCCTGAGGGAGTTCAGGGTGGAGTGAGGCACTCTGTGCTCCAGGGAATCTGGTGGGACAGGTCTTTAGATAGTTGGATGTTTTTAGGAACAGATTTTATGATCCCAATCCTTGCATCTAGAGAAGCACTAAATCCCTTCATGGTGAATCCTTTCACCATGAAGGTGCATTCAGAATCCTTCATGGTGCATCCCTTCAGATCCTCATGACTAACAAAAAGCCTTTTGTAAAATGAGTGCTTCATGGTATTGAACTCCCCCTTCACCAAAACCTTATATATTGTCTTTCCCCGACTGCTGCTTTGGAGAAGTCTCTCAGAGCTATCTGAGATGCTGCCTCCCAGGCTGCAGTCCTCATTTTGCCCCAAATAAAACTTAACTCACAACTCTCAAGTTGTACATCTTTTTTTAGTCAACATCACTAATGAACATACATACAAAAGTCCTCAACAAAATACTATCAATCCAAATCCAACAGCACATTAAAAGGATTAAACACCATGATCAAGTGGAATTTATCCCAGGGGCAAAAGGATTCTTTAATATTTACAAATCAAACAGTGTGATACACCATGTCAATAAATTAAAGATTAAAAGCCATATGATTATCTCAATAGATGCAGGGAAAGCTTTTGACAAAATTCAACACCTATTTATGATAAAAACTCTCCAGAAAGTGGGCACAGAGGGAACATAACCTCAACATAATAAAGTGAAACTGAAGTCACTCAGTCGTGCCCAACTCTTTGCAACCCCATGGACAGTAACCTGCACCAAGCTCCTCCGTCCATGGGATTTTCAAGGCAAGAGTACTGGAGTGGAGTGCCATTTCCTTCTCCAGGGAATCTTCCCAACCCAGGGATCGAACCCAGATCTCTCGCATTGTAGACAGACAATTTACTGTCTGAGCCACCAGGGAAGTCCTCCTTCTCCAACATAATAAAAGCCATATACAATAAACCTACAGCTAACATTGTACTGAATGGTGAAAAGCTGAAAGCATTTCCTCTAAGAGCAGGAACAAGACAAGGATGTCCACTCTCACCACTTTTATTCAACATAGTTTTGGAAGTCCTGGCTGTGGCAAGCAGGGGAGAAAAAGAAATATATGGAATCCAAATTGGTAAAGAAGAAGTTAAACTGTCACTGTTTGCAGATGACATGATACTATACCCAGGAAATCCTAAAGAACCTGCCAGAAAGCTACTAGAGCTCATCAATGAATTTGTTAAGTTGCAGGTTACAAAATTAATATACAGAAATATGTTGCATTTCTTTATACTAACAATGAAAGTTAAGAAAGAGAAATTCAATAAAGAATTCCATTTATCTTCTCATCAAAAAGAATAAGATACCTAGAAATAAACCTAACTAAGGAGGCATAAGACCTGTACTCCAAAAACCATAAGATGCTGATATCAGAAAAAAGTCAAAGGGGACACAGATGGAGATAAATATCATGTTCGTGGATTGGGAGAATCAATATTATCAAAATGACTATACTACCCAAGGTAATCTACAGATTCAGTGTAATCCCTATCAAATTACCAGTGGCACTTTTCACAGAACTAGAATAAAAAATCTTAAAGGATACATGCACTCCAGTGTTCGTTGCAGCATTGTTTACAACAGCCAAGAGCTGAAAGTAACCTAAATGTCCACCAACAGTGGAATGGATAAAGAAGATGTGCTACATATATATAATGGCATATTACAGTGGAATGAGGTGGATGAACCTAGAGCCTATTATACAGAGTGAAGTAAGTCATAAAGAGAAATATAAATTTTGTATCCTGATGCATATATATGGAGTCTAGAAAGATGGTACAGATGAATTAGTTTTCAGGGCAGCAATGGAAAAACAGACATAGAGAACAAACCTATGGATACAGGGGGAGGGGAGGAGGGAGAGGGTGAGATGTAGGGAGACAGTAACATGGAAACTTACAATACCGTATGTAAGATAGATAGCCAAGGGGAATTTGCTGTATGACTCAGGACGGCAAATAGGGGCTCTATGACTCTAAAGTGCTGGGGTGGGGAAGGAGATGGGAGGGAGGGAGGTTCAGGAGGAAGGGGACATGGGTGTGCCTATGGCTGATTCTTGTTGATGTATGACAGAAAACCACACAATTCTGTAAAGCAGTTATCCTTCAACTAAATTTGTAAAATTTAAAAAAAGCGGGTGGGGGGGAGTAGATAAAGATGTGCTACATATATACAATGGAATATTACTTAGCCATTAAAAAGAAATAATGCCATCTGCAGCAACATGGATGGGCCTAGAGATTGTCATACTGAGTGAAGAAAGTCAGATAGAGAAGGGGAAATATTTTATGACATCCCTTATATGTGGATTCTAGAAAGAAATGATACAAATGGACTTATTTACGAAACAGACTCACAAACTTAGAGAATGAACTTATAGTTGCCAGGGGGTAGGATAGGGGGTAGGGATAGTGAGGGAGTTTGAAATCAACATGTACACATTGCTGTATTTAAAATGCATAACCAACAAGGACCTACTGTATAGCACAGGGAACTGTGCTCAATGTTATGTGGCTGCTTGGATGGGGAAGGATTTGGGGAGAGGATGGATACCTATATATGTATGGCTGGGGCCCTTTGCTGTCCACCTGTAACTATCATGATGTTGTTAATCAGCTATACCCCAATACAAAATGTGGCCTTTAAAAAAGAACAGGGAGATTAAAATTTTCCCCATAAGGTAGTAATTAATCTTCCAATACTAAATGGACTAGAATTAGAAGCTGATGTTGGCTGATCAGCCTTCTGAGAGTTCTATCCAGACAAATTTCTTTCTTTTGTCCTAACTGGAAACAAATCACTAAAGTACTGGGCCAAGTTTTGGCTTACGAAGCTTTATCACTTCTAGTCATTGAAGATTTAGCTTATGTTTTCCCATTTATTGCAATATTATCTTATGAAAAAGTAACTGCATTTGTTATTAACTGGAGTTATTTCTTGCGTGTCTTCACTAACATTTCTATCTGCCTTGGGAGTGATCATGCACAAGTTGTGGAAATTTAGCTGGCATAATGGAATGATGAATCCTCATGCCCTGAAATTAAGCTTCCTGAATTCGTCTGGACAGAGTGAAATCATTTTTCTTTCTACTTTCACACAATGAACATTAGAGAAAAGAATTTCATTGCAGACTTAGTTCTCCTGAGAATAAGGTAGATGGTATGATCAATGTAAGCTTAAAGAGACTGCTGCTGCCACCGCTAAGTCACTTCAGTCATGTCCAACTCTGTGCGACCCCATAGATGGCAGCCCAGCAGTCTCCTCTGTCCCCGGGATTCTCTCGGCAAGAACATTGGAGTGGGTTACCATTTCCTTCTCTTCAAACCATGATTAGCCGCGGTATATATGAAACTATAGTCAGTCCTCCAATCCACTTTCTTTGGTGGATTCTGAAAACATAAGCCCAAAGAAGATACCCTCCTTACTGCTGAGACGAAAAGGTGAAAATTTTATTTCCCTATCACTGGGCTAGATGTATGAGTATTCCTATTTTCTTCTCCAATATAAATTGTACCTTTAAGATCTATAAACTTCCACCCAACTCAAAAAGCTATTTTTGTATTTTTTCAAGTCTTTACTGAATTTGTTACAGTATCTCTTCTGGCATTTTTTTTTTTATGTTTTGTTTTTTTTGACCACAAAGCATGTGGAATTTTAGCTGCCTGACCAGGGATCAAACCTGTATCCTTGGCATTTGAAGGTGAAGTCGTAAGCACTGGACTGCCAGGGAAGTCCCAGAAAGCTACCTTCTGATTATTCTCGATCCCAGCAGAAGTTATAGGATTTATAGCTTTGTGTCTGGAGGCAGACATATCTGGATTAAAATCTTGCCCTCAGTTTTGCAAAAACCCATTTTCACCCGCGTCACCTGTAAAACTACTTAGTCTCTCTCTTCCTAATTTCCTCACCTGAAAAGCACGGACACTCAGAATCTTTCCAGTAAGGTCATGAGGACTTTAAATTGTATCAGGCAGTACATGTCTATATGTTAAATGCTCAACAAATCCTAACTGTCACCAGCATGGTGATTAGCATTATCATCACTATTATTAGTATCACCATCTTTAAACTCTGTTTATACCATTTATCATCTTTGCAAAATTTTGGCCTTCATTTGTATTGTTCAGTTACAAATATATTTATGTATTATCTCTTCAATCGGTTTGTAAGTTTTTTGATAACGTTAACAGAATTCTTATATTTGTTACATGATTAGAATATAGGAATAGAAAATGTATTAATTTGCTATTGCTGCCATAACAAATTATCACAAATTTAGTGCTCAGTGACTTAAAACAACACAAATATTTTCTATAGATTGTGAGGTCAGAAGTTCAAAATGGGTTTCATTGGGTTTGAAACCAAGGTGTCAACAGAGCCATGCTTTCTCTGGACTTCTAGGGGGAAAAAAATCTTTCTTTACTTTTTCCAACTTCTAGAACTGCATCCTTGCTTTTCCTCAATCTATGGCTATTTTCCCAGTTTTCAAAACCAGCAATATAAGCCTCATTACAGTTTTTTTTTTTTTTTTCCCATCTTTACATCACCTTCACTTTTTTTGTTGAGTCTCTCTCTTGCTCCCTCTTATAGGGACACTCAATGATTACTTTTAGAGGTCACACAGATAGTCCAGATTAATGTCCTCACCCCAGATAAACTTTATGCATTCAAATCTTCTATTTCCACATAAGTTGAATTTCACAGTCTTCAAGGGTTAGGATATAGATATATTTAGGGCTGATTGTTCATCCTACAATGATTCACCCTTTGGTCCACAAATATTCATGTTCAGCCCACATACAAAATGTATTCACCCTATACCAACATCCCCCAAAGACTTAAAACATTGTAAAACCAATTAAGTCCCAAATCTCAAATACCATAACCTCAGAAGTACTCAAATCATTACTTAAATAACCTCAATCAGGTATGGGTGAGAGTCTGGGTATAATTCTTCCTGGGACAAAATTTATCTCCATTTGTCAACCTCTGAAAATAGAAAACAAGTTATGTTGTTTGCTTCCAAATTACAGTGATAGAGAAGGCCTAGGATAACAGTATATCACTTCAAAAGACAGGAAATGGAAGGAAGAAAGTAGTCACTGACCTCCTAAATGTTTGAAATCCAAATGGGCAAACACCATTGGGATTCACCAATAATTCCCAATAATCCTGGGAATAATCCTCTCTGGTTTGTGACTCCACCCTCTGTACCCATGGTTTTCCCTTCTGTGCACAGGGCTGCAACCACTGGGCCCACATTTTCTCCTTCTTCATCCTTAGAGTCATACTCCATTTTTCTAAAATGGTAGCACACACTTGCAGCTAAGTAAATTCATCAAGTTCTTTTTCCTACTATAATTTCAGAAGTCAGAGGTCTTATTTCATTTTGTCACACGGTATTTTAGAAGCATTAAGAAGCCCGTCAAATACTGGTGGATTTTTCTAGTCAAAGTGGATTGAAATTTATAAATTTATCCAGGATTAATGAATCTAAATAAAAGATCTGGTATAATAACATATGTATCATCTAAAGTACCCCATGCACACATAGGAAAGAAAGATTTTCAGGGATACATATATATACTTGCTTAGTCATGTCTGACTCTTTGCAACCCCAAGTGACTGTAGCCCACCAGGCTCTGCCATCCATGGCATTTTCCGGGCAAGAATACTGGAGTGGGTTACCATTTTCTACTCCAGAGGATCTTCCCTACCCAGGGATTGAACTTGTGTCTCCTGCGTTGGCAGGCAGGTTCTTTACCAGTGTGCAACCTGGGAAGCCCTATGTACACTTAGAGAATCAGAGAAGTGGGACGTTAGGTCTTGCTCTAACGTAATCTCTGTGTAACCTTGGTGAGTCCCTGCTTCCCCTGGGCCTTCATTTCTTTACCTGTTAAGAGAGAGGACAGATCTTCACAGTCCATTTAGTTTTCAAGGTATTATGAGTCTCACATAGAACAGAGGACTTTTAGAGGCTGTTCAACATCTCAGTCACAGACTTAAATGCCCTTAGAAGACATACCAAGACCTACTATCAGCACCACCACTACCATCTTTATAAATGTAAATAAAAGAGAAAGAGACATTGTAATTGATGGGCCCCTTCCACCCCCACACACAAACATACACATTACTCCCAGGGATCACAGTCTATGATATTTACAAGAAGTCTCATTGAAATCTTTCCAAACATTGACTAGACTATCATGTCCATTTTTAATGGGAGAAATAATGTACAGTTCAGAAAAATTAAGGCAGTTTCTAGAGCAATAGAACCAAGAATAGGGGAGTTGAGATTCCAATGTGGTTCTATCTGACTTTATCCCGAAAGTTTGGACAATTGAATCTCCATCCAACCTTTCTTAGAAATCATTCCAAACTGAAAATTCCAGGAAACTCATTTACTTATTTTTTTGTAGTTGTAAGTCACTTTAATAAAGGTACTAATCTGACATACTTAGGGAACAGAAGAAATATCTTAGTGATAAAACAGTGTCCCAGGGGACTTCCCTGATGGTTCAGTGGTTAAGAATTTGTCTTGCCATGCAGGAAAGGCAGGTTCGATTCCTGCCCAGGGAACTAAGATCCCACATGCTGCAACTAAGACCTGATGCAGCCGAATAAATAAAGAAAAACAAGCAAAAATACAGTGTCCCAGGGTCCTAAAAATGAACATGCCAGTACTGATGGAAGAGTTAAACTTTCAGGGGTAATTTTCTTCACTGTAATGGGAATCATAATCTCTAGAGAAGATTTTTTCATTCCTTCAGAATATTCTTTTAGTTCTTAACTTCTGCCTTACATTATAAATGCGAGAGGGAAAAAATGTTTCAACATGGCCAAGTTAAACTATATGGTAGGCTGATCAAAGCCAGGGAAAGCTTGTTGTTTAGATATTTCATTCCTTTATAGTCTCTTTCATGCTCCAGGCATGGGTTGGAAAAGAATTTCCAGACATGAGACAGAATGAGAGGAAAATCAAGTTTATTAGAATGGGAGATGCTGTAAGAACAGTGGGCCAGCTCAAGAGAGAACTGACATTGAACCGGAGTCCTTAGTCCACTTTTATACCCAAGGTACAAGGAGTGGGATAGGGGCCTTTCAGGTCATTTGCTGATTGGATGAGGCACATATACTGGGTAGGGGAACAGTAAGGCAAATACCTTCTCCCTAAGGGGTAGGAGGGGAAACAGGTTATACTGCTCAGGAGGACCAGAATTACGTTAATAGTTAAAACATGGGGCAGGGAAGGATGATAGGGTCTGGTTTGTCCATTCCTGCTTTCCAAGACCCTCCTTGGTTTTATATGCTCTTTAGTCCTTGGGTCACCACAGTATCTAATCATTTTCAGCTCAGTTTAGTCACTCAGTTGCATCCAACTCTTTGTGACCCCATGGACTGCAGCACGCCAGGCCTCCCTGTCCACCACCAACTCCTGGAATTTACCTGAACTCATGTCCATTGATTCAGTGATGCCATCCAACCATCTCATCCTCTGTTGTCCCTTTCTCCTCCTGCCTTCTATCTTACCCAGCATTAGGGTCTTTTCAAATGAGCCAGCTCTTCACATCAGGTGGCCAAAGTATTGGAGTTTCAGCTTCAAAAATCAGTCCTTCCAATGAACACCCAGGACTGATCTCCTTTAGGATGGACTGGTTGGATCTCCTTGCAGTCCAAGGGATTCTCAAGAGTCTTCTCCAACACCATAGTTCAAAATGATCAATTCTCTGCTGTTCAGCTTTCTTTATAGTCCAACTCTCACATCCATATATGACTACTGGAAAAATCTTAGCCTTGACTAGACAGATCTTTGTAGGCAAAGTAATGTCTCTGCTTTTTAATATGCTATCTAGGTTGGTCATAACTTTCCTTCCAAGGAGTAAGCGTCTTTTACTTTCATGGCTGCAATCACCATCTGTAGTGATTTTAAAGCCCCCCAAAATAAAGTTATCCACTGTTTCCCCATCTATTTCCCATGAAGTGATGGGACCGGATGCCATGATCTTCATTTTCTGAATGTTGAGCATTAAGTCAACTTTTTCACTCTCCTCTTTCACTTTCATCAAGAGGCTCTTTAGTTCTTCACTTTCTATCATAAGGGTGGTGTCATCTGCATATTTGAGGTTACTGATATTTCTCCTGGCAATCTTGATTCCAGCGTGTGCTTCATCCAGCCCAGCATTTCTCATGATGTACTCTGCATCTAATTATTTTATTTATAACTAAATCTAGTTATAAATCAATTTAGCTATAACTAACTAGCAGCTTAGTTATAACTGCTAACATTAGGGAAAGAATTAGGCAGGCTAAAATATATGGTTTAGTATTTCCTTAAAAACTCAGGATTTCCTTTCATTATTCTCATGCCTTCCTCCTTTTCACTTTCTTTATAATATTTCCAACCTCATTTTGCTTGTCTTCTGATTCATGTTTTCATGAAAACATTGTAACCAGTTATACTTTAAACTGACATCTGTACTATTTGCCTTATAGACTTCAGAAGAATTATAATCTTTTTAAAATGCCATATGAAAAGAAATATAATTTGTTTATCTTTGTGACTTTGCCTAATGAAAATTACTTTTCATTTTTATTTTGCAGTTTAAACACTTTAAGCTTAATCAATGAGGAGGTTTAACTTTAAACATGCTCAAGTTTTATTCTCCAAATATCAACGTTATCTATCAAATGCCTTGTCATTACATCTTGACATGCTGTTGTCAGGGGAGTTTGTAATTTCCTCAGTTCTGTCTCACTGCAGCAAAAATTTGAAGTGACAGATGGACCAGTGTTACAGCTCGGTGTTATATCTCAGTTTTATTTGGCGAGCAAAGGAAAGTACATCCTCGAGGCATGAGGGCAGGCTGACCCAAAAGACGTGAAGAGATTAGAAGCTAGAGGCACAATTTTGGCTCCTCTTTTTATATATGTTTTTCTCCTCCCCCTAAGCCTCCCCCTATGTAAATTGGGCTAGCCAGGAGGGCTGTTTGGTCACCTGAGGTTCTCACTCTGGTCCTCACACCTTCCTTTGTTAAATTTTTGTGAGCTATTTCCTTTCTTTGTCTTTTAGCCACTGATATTTTGGACTTCTTTTTTTTTTTTCCATGTTACTCTTTCCATACATTTCACCCTCTCCTTCCTTTTTGCTATTCTAGCTACCTAACACTGTTATCTTAATAGATATATTACTAACATCTTTGTGAATATAAATGAAAACTTTTTTCCTTTTAGTCTTGCAAGTACATGATGAATACAAGGAAATGCCGTGTGTACTTTTCTACATTTTGTGCTGAATTTTTTAAGCTAAATGAATGCAATGAGGTCAATTAACATAAGAGAAGAAGCAAATATGAAAAACAAATGGAAAAAATTGTTCACCCTTTTGAGTAATCAACAAAATGCATATTTAATCAACCTCAAGGCACCATGTGTATACATGTGAATGTTAGACAATATTACAATTAAAATGCTAATTGATAACAGATGTAAATAAAAGCACTGAGATGGTTTTAGAAATTGTTAGTTGGTTAAATTTTTAAAACTCAATCAAGTAATAAGTAGTGATAGTTATAAGGACATTTATGTA
This sequence comes from Bison bison bison, assembly GCF_000754665.1. Taxonomy (NCBI): domain Eukaryota; kingdom Metazoa; phylum Chordata; class Mammalia; order Artiodactyla; family Bovidae; genus Bison; species Bison bison. The sequence goes on from NW_011494712.1 coordinate 78,262, forward strand.
CTCACATCTGGTTACATGCAATTTTGAGATTGTTGGGGTGCTTATTTCTAACTTAACTTTAAAAAAGACAAAATTTTAATTCACTAAGATACTTCTTAATGCATTGTCCATTATTTAAAAAGAATGGAGAAAAAGCCTGGAAATAACTGATTTTCACAGTGATGTTGAAATGGAACATTTATGCAAACAATCATTATCTTATCATTAAATATATAATCATAAGGGCAACCAAAGACAATGGGAACCATTTTGAAATGTTACATTAAATCAAAAAATAAAATTATGTTTATTCAGTGATTACAACTGCAATATATATTTCTGCTTGTGTATTTGCTTAATTAGAAAAATGGAAGTAAAGTATTAACTATATCATAGCTATGGAACTTAAATGCAATAATATAAATAATGTGTTCAGAACAGTGCCTGGCTTATAATAAGCCTTCATGGTAGGTTACTATTGTTACTATTGTGAAATAACATAAGCCAGCTTTACTTGGCAATTATTATTTGCTTATTTGTTATGGTAAAACTCAATGGCTTATTAAGATTATTGCTAGGTAATTTTTGTAGGTCTCTTGTCCCCACAACTTCACTCAAGAGGTATGTTTTAATGAAATTCAACTCTTAGTTTGAATTCTGCTGCTCAGAGAAACATAACAATTTTTTGAAGAAATGCTTTTGCATAGGAGTTGGTGATGGACAGGGAGGCCTGGCACGCTGCAGTCCATGGTGTCGCAAAGAGTTGGACATGAGAGTTGACTCACTGGAAAAGACTCTGATGCTGGGAGGGATTGAGGGCAGGAGGAGAAGGGGATGACAGAGGATGAGATGGCTGGATGGCATCACCGACTTGATGGACGTGAGTCTGAGTGAACTCCGGGAATTGGTGATGGACAGGGAGGCCTGGCGTGAGGCGATTCATGGGGTCGCAAAGAGTGGGACACAACTGAGCAACTGATCTGATCTGATCTGAATGACTGAACTAAATAAGACAGACCTTCAACAGACATTTTCTTAGTTCTCTGAGAAGGAACATGGCCCTACTGAAGCTTTGTTAGATTTATGGACTCCAGAATTTAGAAACAGTAAATTTCTGTTGTTCTAAGGCATTCAGTCTGTGGTACTTTGTTATGGGAACACCAGCAAACTAATACAGCATCTCACTGTCTCATTAACATGCCCACTGCAATGCCATTAGCCGTTTCTCTCTGTATTTCATTTTAAATATAATGTGTTTTTATAAAGGTATTTATTTTAGACTTAAATTTCATTTTCTCTAAACCAAATGATTTGGAGCAGCTTACAGTGCAAACAAGGGCAAGCACTTAGAGATAAAAGAACTGGAGAGTGAAAAGACAGGAGACGCATCAGAGACAGCTCAGAGTCCTGAGGGGAGAGACTAGTGAGTATTTGAGACCCAAAGAATCTGCAATGCAGGAGCTACAGGAGACACAGTTTCGATCCCTGTGTAGGGAAGATTCCCCTGGAGGAGGGCATGGCAACTCACTCCAGTACTCTTGCCTGGAGAATCCAGTGGACAGAGGTGTCTGGTGACTATAGTTCATTGCGGTTGCAAAGAGTCAGACATGACTGAAGCAACTTTGCATGCATGCAGGAACATACATCACAGTTTCTCAGCAGCTGAAGTAAAATAAGTAAAGTTGGCATTATATATATATATTTTTTTTTTTTTTTTTTCTGGTTAGCAAATATATGGTTTACTAAGGATAGGTTTGTAAGTAGAGAAGTTGAAATTTAATTATGTTCAGGTAGAAGTTTAGGAATATAGAACCTAACTTCAGCATTCCCAACTCCTCTCCAAGAGTCCTGGCTGTTCTGCAATTCCATGACTACAACTTCTTACCTTAGTTCTACAGCTTTGGTGACTGGGGGACTGTTGTAATAACTATAGTTTTCGCATCATTTTATGGCAGGTACTCAGAGTTACTATACACAGTTATATGGATTACTATATATCACCAATCCTAGGGGCCCCATACATCTTTTGTTCCTCATAAGTTTATATATTTTGACATTTTTCTGGCACATGGTTGACAGGTACTTTGAGCAGATAAGTTATTTTATAATTTATTAAAGACAACATAGAGGCAGGTATTGACTCAGACCTCCATTTAGAATTTACATAATCTATTTATTCTTACAGCAACATTTTTGAAAGAGTGTTTTCCAAATTTTACAGTTGAAGGAACTGAGGTTCAGTAAGATTGCAACCTACCCAAAGACACAGAACCTTTAACCAATCAAGGATTTGAACCCTAATCTACTAATTATTCATATATATGATTTTATATACATATATGCATCATATAGGGCTTCCCTGGTGGCTCAGACAGTAAAGAATTTGCCTGCAATGTAGGAGACCTGGGTTCAATCTCTAGGTCAGGAAGATCCCCTGGAGAAGGAAGTAGCAATCCACTCCAGTATCTTGCCTGGAGAATTCCATGGACAGAGGAGCCTGGTGGGCTACAGTCCACGCAGTCACAAAGAGTCAAACACAACTTAGTGACTAACACTTGATATGTATCATATTTACTTATATACTGTGTGTATATATATATATATATATATATATATAACTTTATTTTGCATTTTACAGTGAAAATTTAAACTGTGTACAAAGTAGAAAGAATACAGTTTAGCCATCACCCAGTTTTGATAGACTTCTTCACTCACTGCTCTTGTTTCTTCTACATTTTTCCCCCACTTCCCATCATTCTCATTTGACCATTTTTTATTTATTTTATATTTGGAAGATAAATATAGGACCTTTCATAATTTAGTGGAAATAATAATTTTGTATTTTTTAAGATTACACCTGGGAGAGCATATTAAAGCATTTGGGAACCTGGGGAGTTGAGGGAAAGATAGCAACATTGTTGAGTGGTATTTGGCTTCCCAGATGGCACAGTGGTGAAGAATCCACCTGCCAAGCAGGAGATGCAGATTTGATCCCTTGGTCCAGAAGGTCTCCTGGAGGAGGAAATGGCAACCCACTCCAATATTCTGGCCTGGGAAATCCCATGGACAGAGGAGCCTGGCGGGCTGAAGTCCATGGGGTCACAAAAGAGTTGGACACCACTGAACACAGAAACGCATTTGTCCCACACATGGTAAAGCACCTCTACAATAAGGCAGGTTGTTTCATATAATTTATAACAATTTATTCTAAAGATATCTCATTCTAAGTAAAAGTCAGCATGAAAATACATGGTACATTTATTTATGTAATACAACTATCTATCCCTAATCTTCAAATCTGAAACACTGCTTTAAGGCTTCTGATGAAAACAAATATCATTGTGCCTGTGAAGTGGCTGAGAAGTCTAATTTTCTTAATTCAAAACTGAGCTGATGGAAAAAATAATGTCACATGACTTTGTGTTGCCAGCCCAGAATTTCCAATGTTCATTTTTGAATGCCTCTGTATTTCATATCTTGTATCCATAATTGACTATTTTCATACAAAAGCAACTGACTCCTGAACAACTGAGAACTCAATATGCCAGAATGCTTCTGCAAGCACAAAGTGCTCATTCAAACTCTAAGAAATGTGTCTGCCCTAGTAAATTCTATCTAACTTACTTGCAGCTGAGAGATCTAACAATTAAAACTGTTTACTTCGGCTAAAGACTATACCATCTTGGAATTTTAAGAATAATACATGCATCATCCATGGTTCATTATCTGATTATTCAGAGAAAAAAAATGCAAGATTGTAACTAATCATGTTAAATGAGACATATTTAACTAAGTACACCCATGGCGGATTCATGTTGATGTATGGCAAAACAAATACAATATTGTAAAGTAATTAGCCTCCAATTAAAATAAATAAATTTGTATTAAAAAAAAAGACTTAGGATAACATTACACCATTGATATAAGTGTATTAACAATACTGACCCCCTCTTATGATATAGGGTCTATGCTATGTACTCCCTAATGATAACTCTGATCATGATATTCTCCTTCTCAACAAAGTTTGTCTTCTCATTGCCTGGTGAATCACCAAACAGCTTGATTTTATCTGTGCTGGGCCAGTGAGAGTAATAAAATGAGGACAGGACAGGATGAATTTGTTTCCTTTGGAATTACCTCTTTTTAAGTTTATTTTTATCCTCTTTCATATTTACATCATCATGCTGTGTATGGTGCATATTGGGTGATGCAGGGCAGGTTACTGAAGGTTACAGCAGAACAGGGATTTATGCCATTAAGAGTCACACAAACATAAGAAAATGCTCTTTTTCCTAAAGTTAACCTTCCTGATTTGAAACTCCCATTGTATTTTACTCAGCTACTCAAGTTACATTTATGAACAGACTGTTAGCATCTCCTAACATATAACTTTCAGTACTACAAACTGTAGTTTCTACTGTTTTAATGTTGCTATTTATTCACACACAATTCCATTAATTCCATAATTTAATTCCATTAAATCTGATGGCTAGGATAAGGTAAAAGTTAAACTGAATCCCTAATTAAACATATCATCATACTTATTTTTCCTTGAAATGGAAGGTTAGAAGTTTTCTTCCTTGGTAATAAAATGTTTATTGGTTCTCTTAGCATATTCACTAGAAATACAAGGACATTATTTGTGTCAGTACAGGATTGGAAAATTCTGAAAGAGATGGGAATACCAGAACACCTGATCTGCCTCTTGAGAAATTTGTATGCAGGTCAGGAAGCAACAGTTAGAACTGGACATGGAACAACAGACTGGTTCCAAATGGGAAAAAGAGTTCGTCAAGGCTGTATATTGTCACCCTGTTTATTTAACCTATATACAGAGTACATCATGAGAAACTCTGGACTGGAAGAAACACAAGCTGGAATCAAGATTGCCAGGAGAAATATCAATAATCTCAGATATGCAGATGACACCACCCTTATGGCAGAAAGTGAAGAGGAACTCAAAAGCTTCTTGATGAAAGTGAAAGTGGAGAGTGAAAGAGCTGGCTTAAAGCTCAACATTCAGAAAACGAAGATCATGGCATCCGGTCCCACCACTTCATGGGAAATAGATGGGGAAAAAGTGGAAACAGCGTCAGACTTTATTTTTCTGGGCTCCAAAATCACTACAGATGGTGACTGCAGCCATGAAATTAAAAGACTCTTACTCCTTGGAAGGAAGGTTATGACCAACCTAGATAGCATATTCAAAAGCAGAGATATTACTTTGCCAATAAAGGTTCTTCTAGTCAAGGCTATGGTTTTTCCTGTGGTCATGTATGGATGTGAGAGTTGGACTGTGAAGAAGGCTGAACGCCGAAGAATTGATGCTTTTGAACTGTGGTGTTGGAGAAGACTCTTGAGAGTCCCTTGGACTGCAAGGAGATCCAACCAGTCCATTCTGAAGGAGATCAGCCCTGGGATTTCTTTGGAAGGAATGATGCTAAAGCTGAAACTCCAGTATTTTGGCTACCTCATGGGAAGAGTTGACTCATTGGAAAAGACTCTGATGCTGGGAGGGATTGGGGGCAGGAGGAGAAGGGGATGACAGAGGATGAGATGGCTGGATGGCAGCACTGACTCGATGGACGTGAGTCTCAGTGAACTCCGGGAGTTGGTGATGGACAGGGAGGCCTGGCGTGCTGCAATTCATGGGGTCGCAAACAGTTGGACACGACTGAGCGACTGAACTGATCTGATCTGATCTGAGGATCTGGTAAGAGAGAGATCATGCCTGATACATGTAGCTATCTGATTTGTTGTCGTTGTTCACTTGCTGAGTTGTGTCTGACTCTTGTGACCCCATGGACTGCCGCATGCCAGGCTTCCCTGTCCTTCACTATCTCCTGGAGTTCTCTCAAACTCATGTCCATGGTGTCGATGATGCCATCCAACCATCTTATCCTCTGTTGCCCCCTTCTACTACTGCCCTCAGTCTTTCCAAGCATCAGGGTCTTTTCCAATGAGTTGGCTCTTCACCTCAGGTGGCCCAAATATTGGAGCTTCAGCACCAGTCCTTCCAGTGAATATTCAGGGTTGATTTCCTTTACAATTGACTGATTTAACCTCCCTGCTGTTCAAGGGACTCTCAGGAGTGTTCACCAGAATCACAGTCCAAAAGCATCAGTTCTTCAGTGCCCAGTCTTCGTTATGGTCCAATTCTCACATCCATACATGACTACTAGAAAAACCATATTTTTGACTTTACAGACCCTTGTTGGTAAAGTGATATCTCTGCTTTTTAACACACTGTCTAGGTTTGTCATAGCTTTTTATCCAAGGAGCAAGTGTCTTAATTTCATGGCTGCAGTCAGCATGCTCAGTGACCCTGAAGCCTAAGAAAATAAAATCTGCCACTGCTTCCACTTTTCCCCCTTCTATTTGCCTTGAAGTGATAGGGCTAGATGCCATGATCTTAGTTTTTTGAATGCTGAGTTTTCATTAAGCCAGCTTTTTCACTCTCCTCCTTCACCCTCATCCAGAGGCTCTTTAGTTCCTCTTCACTTTCTGCCATTAGAGCGGTATCATCTGCATATCTGAGGTTGTTGATATTTCTCCTGACAATCTTGATTCCAGCTTGTGATTCATCTATTCTGGCATTTTGCATGATGTACTCTACAGGTGATATGTTTATTCCTCATGTCTGCTTTAAGGATTTGATTAGGCTTAGAAATTAAAACAGATTGAAGGACTTCCCTTATGTTCCAGTGGCTAAGAATCTGCCTGCGAATGCAGGGGGCACTGGTTTGATCCCTGGTCTAGGATGATCCCAAATGCTCAGAGCAATCAAGCCTGTGCACCACAACTACTGAGCCCATGTGCCTAGAGCAAGTGCTCCACAGCAAGAGACGCCAGCACAACGATAAGCCCTACAACAGGGTAAATATTGAGTGCATGCATACTAAGCACTTCAGTCATGTCCAACTCTTTGTGACCCTATGGACTGTAGACTGCCAGGCTATCTATGTCTGTCCATGGGATTCTTCAGGCAAGAATAGTGGAGTGGGTTGCCATGCCCTTCTCTAGGGGATCATCCCAACCTAAGTATTGAGCCAGTGTCTCTTAAGTCTCCTGCATAGACAGGCAGGTTCTTTACCACTAGCGCCAACTGGGAAGCTCAAATATTCAATAAATCAATGCAACTACCATTAGGTAGTAACACAAATGCTTTGCCAAATCTTTTACTATTTGAAACAGATGAAAATTGAACATCAATTATTTAAAAAAAGCAACAAGCTAAGACTTGACCCCTTTTTAATGAACATATTTTTAAAAATTAAATGCACACATAAAATTTAATAAAATATTCTTTATTAAAAGACAAGAGTGATATGAAGATGTTCTTTTTTTTTTTTAAATGAAGACATTTTTAATGAAAAAAAAAAAAAAAAAAACCCTAAAGGAGTAAGAGGTAGACTTCCCCAAAACTCAGGTAAATTGGTTCAAACAAAACAAGGTTTTCAATATGAACATTAGTTAGAATTCTAACATTAGTTAGAATTAAACTAATTAGAATTAGTTTAAATTCAAGGGGAAAAAAATCACATTTTCACTCACATTCAAGATAGGAAAGATCTCTGAGATCAGTTATAGAGTTTATTTCTAAATTGTTGAAAAGTGGTATTCTGCTTTATTTTACAGTATATTTCCTCATCTGAGGCTAAATGTCAGATAATATCAACCTAAGCAAAAATCACCAACATAAAGCATAATCAGCAAATACCAAAGATCAGCAATACACCAATATATTTTTTTTCAGGAAGAACAGTTATAAATTGTTTGCTTGGAGAAGTATGTCAGTATCTGAGACCTTGGTTAAAGATTTTTGCCATCACGGTTGCCTATCTTTAGAGAAAGGAGTAAACTCTTCAGATCTTATGTCAAAAGAAGCCTGGATATGAATATACTTCTTACCAAACAAACAAGCTTTATCTTGGTAAACTGGGTTCAGAAAGGCAGATGTATACACATTTTTGCATTTCTAACACTCCTTTTCAAATCTTAAGGAAGTCTGTTTTACCAGTCCTACAGTATTAAGAGGAACAAGAGACCAAATTGCCAACATTCATTGGATCATGGAGAAAGCAAGGGAGTTGTAGAAAACCATCTACTTCTGCTTCACTGACTAAACTAAAGCCTTTAACTCTGTGGATCACAATAGATTGTGGAGAATTATTAAAGAGATGTATGTACCAGACCACCTTACATGTCTCCTGAGAAACCTGTATATGTCTCAAGAAACAACAGTTAGAAGTGGACATGGAAAAATGGACTGATTCAAAATTGGGAAAGGAGACAACTAGATTGTATATTGTCACCCTGCTTATTTAACTTATATGCAGTGTACATCATATGAAATATCAGGCTGAATGAATCACAAGCTAGAATCAAGATTGCTGAGAAATGCAGGTATACATACGAGATATGCAGATGATACCACTGTAATGGCAGAAAGTGAAGAGGAACTAGAGAGTCTTCTGATAAGGATGAAAGAGGAGAGTGAAAAAGCTAACTGGAAACTCAATGTTCAAAAAACAGATCATGGCATCTGGTCCCATCAGTTCATGGCAAGTAGAAGGGGAAAAAGTAGAACCACTGACAGATTTATTTTCTTGGGCTCCAACATAACTGTGGATGGTGACTGCAGTCATGAAAGTAAGGCACTTGGCCCCTTAGAAGGAAAGCTATGATAAACCTAGACAGCACATTCAGAAGCAGAGACATCACTTTGTCAAAAAAGGTCCATATAGCCAAAGCTATGGTTTTTCCAGTAGTCATGTACGAATGTGAGAATTGGACCATAAAGAAGCCTGAGTGCTGAGGAATTGATGCTTTCAAACTGTGATACTGAAGACTCTTGAAAGCCCCTTGGACTACAAGGAGATCAAACTAATCTGTTGCTAAAGCTAAAGTTCCAATACTTTGGTCACCTGATATGAAGAGTCAACTTACTAGAAAAGACCCTGATGCTTGAATAGATTGAAGGCAAAAGGAGAAGTGGTTGGCAGAAGAGATGATTGGATAGCATCATTGACTCAATGGACATGAATTTGAGCAAACTTCAGAGATAGAGAAGGACGGAGAAGCCTGGTGTGTTACAGTCCATGGGGTCACAAAGGGTGGGACACAAATTAGCAACTGAACATCAACAGTATTAAGATCAAAATGTGACTTACAGTAAATGTGTTACTCTTCTGAATAGCATTCTAAATGTTACTATTATTCTTCTCTGCTAAAATGGCATGCCACCATTTCCTCTCTTAGGAGACTTCCTTGATCTCCTGAGTTAAGCATAATGATTTGTCCCTCTGTCTTCTCACAGGAAAATATGTATGAAAACAAATATGAATTTTGGAGTCTTCTCAGATCTCAGTTTCCTTATTTATTTCTGTGTAATACTGACAAATCACTTAGAGTGTTGTCATTTTAAGACATCTCTTGAATATCTTGCACAATCTAAGGTTAAAAAACTTCTTGAGATTGCCATAGGTAAAAATAATGTCCAGACTGCTTCACTTTGCTTGGTTCTTAGAATCAGGTCTTAGAAATCAAAATAGGCACAGGACAATAATGACTGCTCCTCAGAGAATTCTGAGTATGCTAACACTGCATGAATATTATAGAGTCCTCTGATTCTCATTAGGAAAAAAACGCTGCAAATATTTGGGTGATTTCTAAAGTGGCTTCCTTTAAAGATCTGTGAATTTTAGAAGAACATAAAAACCATGAGAAATGGATCCATGTTTTGTTTGCAAATGGGTCCCAGATACCAACAGTGATCACTGCATAGTTTGTGCAGAATTAAGAACTCTTTAATTATTTAAAAAAAAAACTTTCCTTAGCAAGTGAAAAAGATAAACTAAAAACTGAGAAACTCCCAGTGATAGGAGGCTGTAAGACTAGTTTTCTAGACCTTAAAATATACACATCCAGAAAGTATGCCCAAGGCTTTATGTGCTATTACAGGTAGAATTTTATGTCTCTGAGTGCCAAATTAAGCTTGTAATAAAGCTATATTTACCTCTGGAGAACAAAACCCATGTTTATTCAGATTTAAGCTTAAGTAATTACTGGTAAACATTATGCATCTAGATAAGACCCTATTAAACACAAAAGGCAATTAAGTAAATATTAATTAATAAGTTGATAACAATTATTATAATGACAGAGATACTTAATGAATGCTTAATGAATGGATACTCAAAAACTCTGTGGATATAATAGAAAAAGTAACATCCCAAGCTGTGGTGTTAGGATAATTCTTGAGGGAACCACACTGATTTTTAGACAGTTCTATTAGCCTCTAGAATAAACATCCTCCATATCTGCTCATTTTAAGCTTAGGTAATCACTACTAATCACCATTAAGAATCTGATAAGCAGAGAGTAATTAATCAAATCTCAAAATCAACCCTGTAACACTTTAATTGTCACCTTCCTGGCCTCAATGAATCAATTTTTTCATGTTAAATGAGGACAGTAATATCTGTCTCATTAGTTCACAAGGGTTGTCATGAGAGGTAAGTATATTCAGTCAGTCAGTTCAGCAGCTCAGGAGTGTCTGACTCTTTGCGACCCCATGGACTCCAGCACACCAGGCTTCCCTGTCCATTGCCAACTCCTGGAGCTTGCTCAAACTCATGTCCATTGAGACGGTGATGCCATCCAACCATCAGCATGATGTACTGGCCTTAACCTAGAGGAGCAGTTCATCAAAAGTCAATTCACTCTCATGAACTTCTTAGTAAAAAGTGATAGGTTAAGATTTTTTTTAAAAAGGCAGAAAATCTAAGGGATAGATTAGTAACTGATAGATTGGAAAAAAGATCAAGACTGAGAAACCTGGGAGCTGGGTTCTGGACTTTGCCACAGACTTAGCTGATCATAAGCATAATGCCACAGAGGGTCAGCCCATCTCTCCAAGGAGTTTCAGGCTCTGTGCCCTGTAATGTACTAATTTACGCTACCTCTTCCTGTTACCACTCCCCTCTTCTTGCTACCTCAAACTGAGGATGTTCTTAAGTTAACATGAGGGCCTATATGCAAATGACTAGCTTTTCCCAGTTTAAAATGGCCCGCTGCGCAGGTGCTTGTCTTTGATTAGAGCATTCTCTTTCTTGCTATCTGCCATTGCTTCCCAGGTGGAGCTGTATATGCCCCATTCATATGAGGTGGCCCATGCTGTACTGTGAGATGCCTGTTTTTAAAACTCATCACTTCATAGCTGGAATAATTTCTTACTCATGGATAATTTTTATCACATTTAAATTGAATAACCAAATTTTCTTTTATTGACACTGTGATAAAGGCAGAGGCTAAACATCTGTCAGGATCCTTCTTACTCAGGAATTTCCCCCTTTTGTGAAAGTCTAGATTTTCCAACTCCAATGTCAATTAAGGTTGGGTCATATTTAAGAAAAATATGAGTGATTTTGACAAAGCACCTAGAAAGTTTCAATTTTGTAACTTTCATATTCAAATCTGAAGGAAATACATCACATTCTAAATGATGGAATTTTTATTTTCAGGAGAATTAAAAGCATACACAATTGTAAAAGTAATTAGAAGAGAACTGTCTTACTAACCTTTTTTTTTTTTTTGGCGTATGCATACCAATGTGATGCTGTATTGCTGGAATAAGTTCTGACATTCTCTTCATAAAACTTAAAAGGTAATTTTTGAATAATTGTAGAATAATAAACTATTCCTTCCTTCAGAAAGCAGTGATAAGGAAATAAAATTATATTCCATGCTTTGATACAAAGAGAGTTTAAACAATTCTCACAATTTTAAAATTAAGAATCTGAATAATCTCATGCAGTGTACATTAAAGTTCACTCTTGGTACTGTATATTCTATGGGTTTGGACAAAAGTCAAGTGACAACATATGCATCATTACAGTATCATACAAAGTATTTTTCTGCCCTAAAAATCCTCTGAGCTCCACCTATTCATCTCAAACCCGTCCACCACAATAAACCCCCCTGGTAACCACTGATCCTTTGTACTCTCTCCATAATTTTGCCTTTCCCAGAATGTGACATATAGTTGGAATCATTTAGTATGTACTATTTTCCAGATGGTTTCTTTCACTCTAATAAGTAAAGGGTGGCTTTACATGAGTAATAATCATTTAAAGTTCTTCCATGTCTTTTCATGGCTTGATAATTCATTTAATTTTTAATGAAGTGAAAGTGAAAGAAAGTGAAGTCGCTCAGTTGTGTCCGACTCGTTGCGACTCCATGGATGCGTGTGTGCTATCGCTTCAGTCGTAATGAACTCTTTGAGACTCTATGGACTGTAGCCCACCAGGCTCTTCTGTCCCTGGGATTCTCCAGGCAAGAATACTGGAGTGGATTTCCATGCCCTCCTCAGGGGATCGTCCTGACCCAGGGATCAAACCTAAGTCTCCTACCTCTCCTGCTTTGGCAGGCAGACTCTTTAGCACTAGCACCACCTGGAAAGCCCTACTGAAAATAGTGTATATTTACAGAAAAGTACAGATATTTCAGAGAGTTCCTGTATACCCTACAACCCAGTTTCCCCTATTATTAATACCTTACATTGGTATAGTACATTTGTTAGAACTAATGAACCAATATTGATATATCATTATTACTTAAAGACCATATTTTATTCAGATATCTATGGTTTGATGTAATATCTTTTTTCTGTCCCAGAATTCTATTCAGGATACACATCACAGCTAGTTGTCTTGTCTCCTCAGGATCCTCTTGGCTGTGATAGTTTCTCAGACTTGTCTTATTTTTAACGGCCTTGACAGTTTTGACAAGTACTGGTCAAGTATTTTGTAGAATTCCCCTGGTTCAGTTCAGTCGCTGTCATGTCTGACTCTTTGAGACCGCATGGACTACAGCTCGCCAGGCCTTCCTGTCCATCACCAACTCCCGGAGTTTACTCAAACTCATGTCCATAGAGTCGGTGATGCCATCCAACCATCTCATCCTCTGTCATTCCCTTCTCCTGCCCTCAATCTTTCCCAGAGTCAGGGTCATTTCAAATGAGTCAACTCTTCACATGAAGTGGCCAAAGTATTAGAGTTTCAGCTTCAACCTCAGTCCTTCCAATGAACATTCAGGACTGATTTCCTTTAGGATGGATTGGTTGGATCTTCTTGCAGTTCAAGGGACTCTCAAGAGTCTTCTCCAATACCACAGTTCAAAAGCATCAATTTTTTGGTGCTCAGCTTTCTTTATAGTCCAGCTCTCACATCCATACATGACTACTGGAAAAACCATAGCCTTGACTAGATGGACCTTTGTTGGCAAAGCAATGTCTCTGCTTTTGAATATGCTGCCTAGGTTGGTCATAACTTTTCTTCCAAGGAGTAAGCTTCTTTTTATTTCATGGCTGCAGTCACCATCTGCGGTGATTTTGGAGCCCCAAAAATGAAGTCTGTCACTGTTTCCACTGTTTCTCCATCTATTTGCCGTGAAGTCATAGGACCAGATGCCATGATCTTAGTTTTCTGAATGTTGAGCTTTAAGCCAACTTTTTCACTCTCCTCTTTTACTTTCATCAAGAGGCTCTTTAGTTCTTCTCCACTTTTTGCCATAAGGGTGGTGTCATCTGCATATCCGAGGTTATTGATATTTCTCCCGGCAATCTTGATTCCAACTTGTGCTTCATCCAGCCCAGCGTTTCTCATGATGTACTCTGCATATAGGTTAAATAAGCAGGTGATGATATACAGCCTTGACGTACTCCTTTTCCTATTTGGAACCAGTCTGTTGTTCCATGTCCCTGACCTGCATACAGGTTTCTCAGGAGGCAAGTGATGTGGTCTGATATTCCCATCTCTTTCAGAATTTTCCACAGTTTATTGTGATCCACACAGTCAAAGGCTTTGGCATAGTCAATAAAGCAGAAATAGATGTTTTTCTGGAACTCTCTTTTTTCATGATCCAGCAGATGTTGGCAATTTGATCTCTAGTTTCTCTGCCTTTTCTAAATCCAGCTTGAACATCAGGAAGTTCACAGTTCACGTATTGCTGAAGCCTGGCTTGGAGAATTTTGAGCATTACTTTACTAGCATGTGAGATGAGTGCAATTGTGTGGTAGTTTGAGCATTCTTTGTCATTGCCTTTCTTTGGGATTGGAAGGAAAACTGACCTTTTCCAGTCCTGTGGCCACTGCTGAGTTTCCCAAATTTGCTGGCATATTGAGTGCAGCACTTTCACAGCATCATCTTCCAGGATTTGAAAGAGCTCAACTGGAATTCCATCACCTCCACTAGCTTTGTTCGTGTGATGCTTTCTAAGTCCCACTTGACTTTACATTCCAGGATGTCTGGCTCTAGGTCAGTGATCACACCATCGTGATTATCTGGGTCATGAAGATTTTTGTACAGTTCTTCTGTGTATTCTTGCCACCTTTTCTTAATATCTTCTGCTTCTGTTAGGCCTATACAATTTCTGTCCTTTATTGAGCTCATCTTTGTGTGAAATAATCCCTTGGTATCTCTAATTTTCTTGAAGAGATCTCTAGTCTTTCCCATTCTATTATTTTCCTCTATTTCTTTGCACTGATCTCTGAGGAAGGCTTTCTTATCTCTTCTTGTTATTCTTTGGAACTCTGCCTTCAAATGGGTATATATTTCCTTTTCTCCTTTGCTTTTGGCTTCTCTTCTTCTCACAGCTATTTTTAAGGCCTCCTCAGACAGCCACTTTTCTTATTTGCCTTTTTTTTTCTTGGGGATGGTCTTGCTCCCTGTCTCTTATACAATGTCAGGATTGGAATAATTCTCCTGATTGGAATAAGTCTAATGCTCTTCTAAAGATTAGGTTGGGATTGAGTTTTTGAGAGGAATATAACACAGGAGCAGTGCCATTTTTATCACATCATATCAAGGATACATACACACCACATGTTTTACCACTATTTGTTTTGACCTTGATCAAGGTTGAGTTGACTTATATAGTTTATCATGTTTGTATACTGTTACTTTTTTCCTTTTCTTTTTTCCATATATTGTACTTTGGGAAGAAGTCATTATGCGCAGTCCAAACTTAAGGAATGGGAGATGCACTCCATCTCCTTGAGGGAAGAGAATTTCCATAAATTGTTCAGAAGTGTGCCTAGGAAACCACTTATGCGTTCACTTAATCATTGATTTGTATCAGCACTGATTCAAGGATGTTTATTTTACCTTTAACTCATAATCCAATACTATTTTTTCTTGTTATTCAACTTGTTTAAACTTTGGCCATTGTGAGCCATTTTGTTTCATTCCTGTGTGCCTTCTACATAGGTCTCATCATTCTATTTCTCAAGTCTTCTTTCCCATACCTATGGCATTACTGTGATTCATTTCACTGATCCATATGCTAAATCTACCCAACACAAATTCTATTATTACTTTGAAAACAGTTATCTCTTAGTTATAAAATTAGAATACAGAAGCAAAAAGAGTTTATTTTCCCTTCGTTTATTCCTTCTCTGACACTTTATGTAGATAGGAGTTTCTAACCTATATAATTTTCCTTCTCACTGAAGAAAATATTTTAACATTTCTTACAGGGCAGTCTTGCTGGCAATGAACACCCTCAGTTTTTGTTATGGAGTGTTGCTCCATCATTTTTGAAGGATCTCTTAATTTATTATGGAATTCTATAAAGGTGAGTTTTTTGCCTTAAGTATTTTAAATATTTCCCTACTCTTTCTCCCTCTTTACATGACTCCTATTGTGAAATCTGATCCTGTTCTTCTGTAGGTAAAATTTTTTTCCTCCTTCCTCTGTTGTTGTTTTTGTTTGTTTGTTTGTTTTTAAATTTTATTTAATTTAATTTGTTTTATTTTATTTTATTTTTTAAACTTTACATAATTGTATTAGTTTTGCCAAATATCAAAATGAATCCACCACAGGTATACATGTGTTCCCCATCCTGAACCCTCCACCCTCCTCCCTCCCCATACCATCCCTCTTGTTTTAGTTTTGTGCAGTTAGAATATTTTATGTCTCAGTATAGACTTTTGGTATTAACCCTGATGGATGTCTTATGAACTTACAGCATCTGTTCTTTAATGTCTGTCATCAATTTTGGAAATTCTTGGTCATTATCACATCAGACATTCTTCTGTTTTTTCTTTCACCTCCTTCTGGTATTCCAATTGCTTCTATTTTTCCACTTTCTAAAATTACCCCATAGTTCTTGATGATCTGTTCTATTGTTTTAAATGTTTTTTCTCATGCAAATTCAATTTTGGAAGTTTTTATTGATACATAATCACTCTCATGGATTTCTACCTTAGTTATTTTCAGTCTACTGATGGGCTTGAAAGCATTGTTGTTGATTTCTAATGTTTCCTTTTGATCTTTTCTTATTGTTTCCAACTCTTTGTTTATGTTATTTGTTTTTGCACATTGTCTGTTTTCCATCAAAAATCATAGCATATATTGTTATGTTCATAACATATTCATCATAGTTATTTTAAATTCCCTATCAGATTGTGTCTGAGTTTGGTTCTAACACTTTTTTTGACTAATTATACTCTGATTTCCTTTGTTTTAATATGCCATGTACTTTTTCTGTTGAAAGCCAGGCATGATATATTGGGTAACAGAAAAAGTGAGGTTAGCAGTCCTGTAGTGTAAGACTTTATGTTATTGTGAATTGGATATGGGCTGGTTTTAATGTTTGCTGTAATTTTAAGTGTCACTTCAAATACTTCTAGGGTCCTTGTTTATTCTCACCTGTTATCTTCGGGTTTTCATAAGAAATTGTCCTTAGATAGTGTGTGTGCTGTAACAGTTGGTTGAACCTCTATTGTTATCACACTAGAACTTTATTGGTGTTATGGTAATAGGTGGGGTAGAATGAGAATTTTCTAATCTTATGATTAAATCTCATTCTTCTAGTGGATCAGAGCTATAGATGTGAACTTCAAGATGCTTATTAGCTTCATAACTATTTTTTAACCCTCTTTATCTGAGGCAGAAAAAACTAAAAGGGGCTAGAGTAAAGAATTTTAGTGAAAAGTTTAGAGAACAAGATAGAAAGCTTGGAATTTTGTGTTTATACATTACATATTAAAAGATTTTGAGGAAAATACTTTATTGAGTTTTATCATTAATGTACAAATCCATATATAATATGCTAAAAAAAACTGAACATGAATCTAACATCTAAGGAATTATTGCTAGGAGATTATAGGAGAAAGACCTACCATTATGAACACTTTAAGACACATTAACCAAATAATATACTCTGAAATATAGAATGTCAGAAATGACAACCTTTTAATGGCATTTCGTTGGAACTTAACACAGAAGAAAACCAAAGAACAAAACCATCTCCTAACAATTCATTTTGTACAAAATGTTAATGATCTCATTTGTTAACTTCAGAAACCATTTTAGAAATTGTAATGGCTTCAAAATTGGAGGCCAACATAAATTTCTTGCTGTGTGACAGTCTATTTCTGGCAGGGCAACAAAAGGCTGCAGACATAAAATTACATTCATGCTTAATCAATCATCATGAAAACACACACACACTCGGATTATTTTCATAGCCACAAACAGTGAATTAACAAAGCCTGCATGCTTTCTCTTTGTGTACAGGGACTGGGGAAAAGGCAAGTATTGAAACAAACATGCTTTAAACACCTCTGTAGGGAAGGACAAATATGTTTTCCTTCTATGTTTCTAAAATCTTGGCTAGGGCCCCTACAGACAGATTAACAAGAGGAAAAAACCATGTTTATTTAATATAATTTTAAGTGCTATGCAAGCCTTCATAAGAAAAATTTCTTCTGTGTGTTTCTGTGTTGATGAAATATGAAAAAATGTGATAGAACTAAATGAGTATGTGCTAAATGGAGGCAACAGGGAGAAACTGAGCAAGGCCTGTTTGTTCAGATTCCTCTGTGTCCCTGGGTCTTCAGAGAGAAGATGTTCCTTTCTTCTGATCTCAAGGGAGGACAACCTCTTGCAAGAGACATGAGAGTCTCATGACCTGCTTCAGGGGAAGGTCAGGAAGTCCTCCCTGCACCTGTGCCCTCTCAGATTAAATCAGCTTAAAATAGTCAATATTCTAAAATGTCTTTTGGTGGGCCTACCGTGTCCCTAATCCCATCACTTACAAAAACTAAATGGGGACTATTCTCGACACATCTCCCATACACACCCTCTTCCTTCATATATATATATATATATATATAGTCATTGTTCATATGTTAATGATGTAAGAACCTACATTTGACTGGATAACCATGTGAATTTAATGAAGGCAATGCAATAATTTGAGATCCTTGGTGT